>NC_056745.1:136820642-136935642 GCF_019279795.1 Protopterus annectens
TAGCTGCTATCTTTAGTAAAAGAGCTTCTGCTTCTACAATCAAAGTTATCTTAGCAGCTACTTTAAATTTTTCATAATGGTATCTGGAATCAGCCCTTAATTTCTCACAGACTTTGTAAAGTTTTTCTTAAGGGCACAATCCACTTGAACCCCCCTTTCAAAAACCCTGACCCTTGTGTTACAATCACTTTCTTCATCTCCATTTAAACCTGCAGCAGCCTGTGATTTAAAATTCCTTTCTTGGAAGACATTACTTCTCATAGCCGTTACTTCGGCAAGGTGAGTCTCCGAATTACAGGCCTTGTGTTCTAAAGCTCCGTATTTAGTTTTCCATAAAGAAAGAGCGTCACTCAGAATGAACCCAACTTTCCTTCCTAAAGTGATATCAGAGACCAATACCAATAGGTCCATAGACTTGCCTGTATTCTTCCCAAATTTTTCAAATAAAGGCAAGAACTGCCTGCACCTTCGGGATGTACACAGGCAATAACATTTCTGTCTAGATAGGACTAAACAATTTAGACGATCAGAATAGTTATTTGTATCCTTTGCTAGTACAACTTTGGGGAAACTGATGTCTAAGGTGACTCGGTCCAAGTGGTTAAGAGATTGAATCTCTTTCATTTACACAAAACTTAAGATGAAGCACTCTGTGCCAATCAAAGCACATTCTACCAGATCTATGACGACTTCGGCTGTTTTTCATTCCAAAGCTTCCATGTCAGAAATTTGCACAGCTGCAATGTGGGCTAATCCACATACTTTTATTACTCATTACAAATTGGGTATGGTCTTCAGAGGGAGAGCCACATTTAGTTCTATGATTCTCAGGAATATTCTTCCATAGGACCACCTAGGGTCTAAGGTAGCTGGGGACTCTGTCCCACAAGTCAAGAATAGGTGAAGATTGACAACATCAGACAAAGAAGTTATGTCTTCATCTATTTTTGCATCCCTCCCGCCTGCCCCTCCTTTAGACTTCTGGTGGAGCGACATCCTGTTGTGGGTTTTTTATAGTTATGGATATCTTAGACAAGGCTTCTGACTTATATTGTAGAGTATTTATCTGCATGTTAGCAAACTTGATCTGAGCTAATGTGGAGAGGGGCATTCTGTGTAGGCTTGCAGCTCAAGAGATTTTTTGGGCTGACGCGAGCTATATAACAGCCTGATTGCTTCCGAGGATCAGAACCGTAACCCACAAGTCAAGAATAGATGAAGATCGAAAACACAGATGGAATGTTATGGTAAGACATAACTTATTTTTTCTGTTGAAAGAATCAGTTATCAACCATGACTTGTGGAGATGAGGGGAAAAAGTTAGAGTCCTTCTTATGTGGTACAATAGTCTGAAAGACTGCAGTTAAGTCTAATGAATCTGTTAAGTCTAAAGCAACCTCTGACTCCAGAAATAACTTTGCATGATGTCTAGCTTACTGTTCCTTTAAAGGATGAGTCAATAGATTCCATTCTCCAACAATAATAAAATAATTTTTTGGATGAAATGGAAGAAAATAAAAACAAAAATAACCCAAGCATGTAACAGTTAAGCAAGTGGGCTTAAGTCAGGTATTTATTTTTATGAAAATCATTAATGCAAAACGGTTACTAGTCTGAGCATTTTAATTTTTCTATGAGATTCAGAATTTTTTGTGAAAGGCTTGTTTATGCATACAGTAAGAAGGAAATGGTGGTTTAATTATATAATATATTAGTGGTATTTACTCATCTTCTTACCTTTGGTATTAGTTGTTGTATAGTATTTCTCACAGAACTGTTAGTTTTTATTTTACTGCTGTTTAAGGTTTAAAAAGCAGATTAAATAAAAGATGTCTGTTTCACATTTTGTACCATACATATATCTCCTCAGCCTGTCAATATGTTAAGTGTTCTGAATGATTATGAATCATTTCTCATTGAAGAGCTTAATGAGATGTCAGAGTTACTGCAAAAGAATACTGCCTCATTCTGTAGATCTTTAAGTCCACAGACCTCAAATCAGTAATATTCAAAAGTCAATGTATGTTTTGTTCAGTGCCTTTTAGTTTTATAGCACTAGGTAAAGTTGTTTTTGTTTCATGAAAGTTCCCAAGTATTTTGCAGGACTTTGCTCCACTGCTCAATATTTTGTTCTCACCTCAATGCGTTACTAAGCTTTGACAGTTGTTTGTTTGTTTGCAGTAGCCGGCTATATTTTATTCTTGAAGCATCTGTTCTTATTCCCATTCATCTTTGAGCACATATTCAAGGTCGAGGAGATTAAACTGTAACTAGAGTCTCCTGCTAACCTGTTGAATTATTTCTATATAAAGCTATCTCTGTAGTCAATTGTAGCAAAAAATCGTACCACTAAAATGTCTGCTAGTTAGTAGGCTGGACAGTATCCTGCCTTTGGCATCATCTTTTTAAGTTAGTAGTGTGAGAATCGTATGACGTTGCTTAGTTCTTGTGTGGCCTTATAACTCCTCTTCTTTTCAGGTGGCAGTGGATGATTTGAAGCCAGAGGAAACTGAGGAGAAAAATCCATATCCACCCAATGACTATCCAGGTAATGGCACTATCTTTAAAATTAAGCATTTGGTGATGGAGTAGTGCATTTTATTTGTTTGAATTATGAGGCATTATTTTATACTAGATGCAGTGGCATACACTCAGAATTAATGTACAGTTGTAAAACAAATTTATAATGGACAAGCACATATCAAGTTTAATGTTTATCCCTTTCCCTTCTCATGTACTGAAGAAATGTGCGGTAACACATTTTATTGTGTGTATACTAGATAGCTGGATGGATATACTTATTTCCATATATAGTTATGTTTGCCACATACAAATTCAGGGATACACTCAAAACAGATTACGCAATTACTATCTTCCTTAACTTTCATGTCAAGAATGGAGTTGAGGATTCAGTCCATAGTATTGAATCTCTTCACACCTCTGGATATTGCAGACCTAAAAAGACCTGTACAGAATAGTCCAAGTACAAGTAATTTCAGAAATCTATACCTTCATTGTTGTCTACAGAACCAGCCATGAATCTTATGTGCATGGTGCTGACCTTTCAACTTCTGTATTCATCTCTAATATCATGTCACACGAAACTGTGCAAAGAAGTAGACTAAGTTAACCTTTGTCTTTGTAATAGCTGGAGTACAGATGTAGAAGACTTTTCTTCTCTACACGTATTTATCAGTGATAATGAATTAGAGTATAATGATATACACATAGGAGTGAACTAGTGCTGATGGTTTCTGTCTTGTTTATATTAATGCTCAAGGGCAGGACTTGCTCACAGGTACATCAGTCTTTGCTTTCTTGTGCTACTAAAGATGAAAGAGACTCACAAAATTTCAGATATCACACAGTCAACTGCAACAAAATGAAGACCTAGCATGGATCAACATGTAATTATTCATACCTACCCATTCTGTTTGGCTACAGGAAACAGAACTACAGCTAGAAATGTGTTCAAGGAATTATAGAAATTTCACAAATTTTTGTATCCTAAAAAGGCATTTATTAAATGGTAGAATGCATGCAATTGGACAGTTTTCTTCTATTAAAGACATATTATAACCAAGCATAGAACTAGAGTGCGAAGAAAAATTAAACATCATTCCTAAACCATCATCCATTTCTGTTAGCTTTCCAGACACATAGCCATTCTGTGCTATTTTAAGTAGGTTTAGGGTCATAGGAAATCATACTGTGCTTCCTTCAAGTCACTATTCAATCACTCAAGACTCAAGAACACATGCAAAGGTTAACACTTTTTCCTGCCTTTTGATAGAGTGGCAGAATATCTGACCATGATGCCTGTGATTTAAGATATGTTAGTGACTACTGGTGCTGGAAAACTGGCTAGGGAAGGAGAATCGAGTTGTGTGGTAGCTGCTCTTTATTGTGAGAGTGTACAATTTTGCCACTGGGGTGGAGATATGTGATGATCAAACTCACAGGAGCACAGAGAAAATTGCATGAGGCATGATTGTGTGCTTCACTCTGTTTTAGGGACACTAGACTTCCCACCTTCTAAGACTTCCCCAACACAATGTGAAAATCCTGTCCCAAGCTGCAGAAGGATGTCCCCTTATACCTGTGTGAGAGTTGTAGGTGGCACTGAGAATCAGTCGTGAAGGCAGAAACCACAACATTTAGGACGAAAAACAAGGGCAGCACTATGAATCTCTTTTGCAAGCAGGGGACAAATACTTGGAGTTTACCTTGTGTATCCTTCCCTGTCCTGATCAGTTAGTTTCATATGACAGAGTACCCCGACATTAGAGAGAAAATAAAGCTGTGTAAATAAACTTACCATAACAATAGATGTTCTAATAGATCAGTCTTGTAGTAGTTGACCTTTATGGGTCCTACCCATTGTGATTGTCCAGGTACTCTGTCAGGATCTCAAGAGGAGCTCCATATTAAGACCATTGGAGTGCACATTACCTCAGAGAATGAACAATATTAGCAGACAATTCAACAGTAAACTATGTACAAAAGGGTATATATATCCACACCCTGTCAATACAAAAGGAAAACAGCCAAAATAAGGGGACTGGGAAGAGAGGTGGCTGCTACAACAGCGATCTGTTAGAACATCTACTGTTATGGTAAATTTGCTTATATAACTATATATGCTCAACATATATAGATCACTGTTCCAGTACCGTAAAATGTATAGGCAGATTACCATAGCTTAGAAAACTAAAAAAAATGGAAGGAGGCCAATAAACTAAGACTTCAGGAGCTCCTGGAGTATGTTTCTAGCAAAGCTTGTGTTGGAATGAAAAGTAATCCAGGTTGTGGTGCTTTGCAAAAATATACACAAAGTATCAGGTTGCTGCCTCCAGAGTGCTTCTAGAAACTATCCCTTTCTAGAAAGCTGCTGAAGACTGCAATGCCTAGAAACAGTTAATTATGGTGCGCATACCAAAAGCAGTAGTATGAGACAATCACCTGGAAACAGTCTGCTTTGACACTGGTTATTCTTTCCTCTTACCTTTGTAGGAGACAAACAGCTGATCATCTTTCCTGAAGGCTCAAATATTGTCCAGGCAGTATCTGAGCTACCTGTGGACGTCTAGAGTCTGAGGAATCTTTTTCCTTATTTTGGGTAAAGGAAAGAAGATGGAGATGAAAAGTCTTTGCTTAAAACAAGCTCTGAGAACACTTTAAAACCCTGTCCGTGACAAATGAGGTTGGATTGACTCAACATCTGTGAATGTAACTCAAGATAATCTCCTGGTAGATGTCGGAGCAGTTGTACAAGAGTCATTCATGTAAAGAACCTCAATTTAGCCAGATGAACTGGTTCAAATGGAATGAGAGTAAATATTTCAAACACAAAGTTCAGATTCCAAGGAAGAGTCACCTATTTCCTAGGCGGACAGATATGTAACACCCCTTTCAAAAACATTTTAACTTGAGTATGGTTAGAAAGGGGGATCAAAGAGCAGACAAGCAGAAATGGCCAGCAAATTATACTTAACAGACGATAAAGATAAGCCAAAGGATGTAACTGACACAAATAATTAAGAACAAGAGGCATCCAAGACTAAAAAGGTTCCTGGTTCTTGAACTGGTACCAGTTAGAAAATCTTTTCCATTTGCACATTTATGATTCCCTAGTAGCAGGTTATTTATGCCTACTTTAGTACCTGCTGCACATCTTCAGAAAAAAAGGTGCCTAAAAGGTATCAAAATTCTATTAGCTAGGCAGTACGTTGAAGAGTTTTCAGGTTGGGGTATGTAAAATAATCCCTGTTTTATGTGAGTAAATCCAGTCTGTGGAGAAGCTTCTGGTAATTGCCCTTGCCCAGATTGAAACGAAGGGTGAACTGGTGTTGCCTGGGCCAAAAGTGAGTCATCACCACAGTTTTGAAGAGTCCTGGATATTCAGAAGAAACTTGGATATTTGTGGAAAGGGCGAAAATTCTTGCAGGGAACATGCTCATCCAAGGATATAAGAAAACATCTGTCTTCCAGGCTTGTTTACAAGCTTTAAAATACTGTTTGACATCTCCATCATGCTTAATTGCTTATTGAAAAAAAAGGAACTGAGTAGGAGGAGGAAGAGGAGGAATTTTGATTTGCTTTGAAAAAGCACAATTAAAAAGTTAGGGTATTCCTTGAAACCCTTTCATCATGTCTTTAGCACCTCAGCTGCAAAAGGGACAAACAGAACTTCCTTACTTAACGGAGACTTTAAAATTCCAGTCTTAATATCTTCAGGAAGGGTTTAAGAAAGAAGCCAAGCCAATGTCTCAATACTGACCCAAAAGCACAGCTCTGGAAGAAGAATCAGCACTATTATAAGCACACTTCAAAATATGCTTAGTATCATAAGATGTTGCAGAAGCATTCAGATTTTTCTACTTCAGAAGAAGGAAGGTTAACCATTAACTTCTTCACATTCTCAAAAGATAAATGTACTAGCATATGAGCTTGACAGTTCAAAGTCCTGAATCTTAAAGTACTAGAAGCATACACTATATTTAACTATATATTGCTCATAGGGTGCTAGCTTACATCAATCCTCGAACTTGTTTCTATTGAAACTGTTTTTTCTTCATTTAAATTTTTATATACTTTTGTACCACATAGCATGTTAATGTTATCTCTAATGAACTGCATTGTCCATCACTGTGCAACTGCTGTTGGTGAATGCTTCTCTAATTTCCTTGCATGTTTGTTAACTTATGCAGTATTTGTATTACTTATTACTGGAGCGTTTCTCCCCGGGCCTCTGCTGAAAAAGTACCTGCACCCAGTCGTACTTTCCCGGTAAACAAATGTAAAATAAATAAATATAAATACATTTTCTTCCCAAACTTGTATAATGCTTTCCCATTCTTACCTCTGGGAATGAGGTTAACAGCAGTAACCTGTTTAGCTGAAGCAGTTTTAAATAAAGAAATCACTGCTGGGTCTGCTTTAGAATTGTAAAACAAATACTTTAAAAGTACCTTGTATAACCTGGCAGACTTCCTAGGGCAGGAGGTTGGCTGTCAGGCAACACAGGAGAAAGAGATCCACATTTTGATATATACAGTGGTAACAAATCATTTAACAATTTGTGTTCCATATGAATTTCTTTCTGTTCCCACTGAAAAAATCCCTTTCCTGAGACTTTACAAAGAAAGGATAAGTCTTCAGGAGAGAAATCTGAAACCATACTTTCTTCAGAATCAGAATGTTCAGATTAAGAAGAAATTCCAGAGGTACAGCCATCCCCCTGTAATACCTGTTCTTTTAACTGAAAATCTAGATCAGAAGAAGGAATTATTCTTTTTTCTTGCTTAAAGAAAGAGAATGCAAGAAAAAGGCACCAATGAGTTCCTTAGAAAATCCAAGTAAATATTCCCTGTCTATGGAAATAGAAACAGAAGACAGAAAGTTTTTTTTCAGTATGTTCACTTTTCTGACTGTCAGAAGCCATACTAATCCCACGTGCAAGTTCCCTAACCCAACTAAGTGAAGAACATTCCCATTCCCTTGAGACCACTGAGATCAGTTTTCCCTTGTCCGTCAAGGGCATCCCTAAAGAAGCAGAGGACATGCTTATCCCCAGTCTTTGACAGCTGCATCTGCTACACCAGAGGGACCAGAAGAGAAAATATGTGGGTCTGAGGAAGAGCAAGTGGCCACAGAAGAGTCATCCAACAGAGGCTGATGCACAACTGGAGCTGGCCCAACACACAAAGACTCCCTGACAGTTTTCTTTTTCTTGTGAACACGGGAAGATAGAACCATAGAGACCAATGTTTGTTTCGTTGTGAAAACAAGAAAGAGACCTCAAAGTTGGATAACAGAGCCTGGATGAGTCGGTAACAGATAAAGTAGAAAACAAGTGGTACTGAGATAATTAAACTCCAACAAGTACCATATCTGTCCCAACACACAAATACACAAAACGTGACTATTTTTTTAAATAGCTTTATTAACATCACATATTACATAGTGGCATGAGTACACATTTAATTATATAAAAGAAAACAAACCATTACAAAGATTATTTTCCTTTTCATACATTATACAAGTGTGGTTCAGTATTAGCAATTATTATTATTATTCAATTTAACACTAAACAGATTGCACAAGTTCTACCTTCCCTGAAATATTCCTCTTCCTCCTGAACATTATTCTGTACATTTTATTCCCACAGATTATATATATTTCTATGTAGTTTATTGCTTCCTTTTTCTAAAGATCCCATCTTAATTCTTTTATCTCCTTTACAGCATTTATTAAGCTTATTAAGGCCTTACTGTGTCTAGGCAATTCAGTTTCAGCATCACAGTTCAAAAGAATCATTTCCTTAACTGAAATAGTTCACTGAAGAGAATTTCTGAAATCTGTTAGTTCACTACATTCCCAAAAAACATGTTCTCGGATACCTCTCTCTTTGCCATCACAGCCTCAGCAATCGCTGTCTACTTGTGGAAAAATTACCTGAAGCCTAATTGGGGTATAAAGATATTTATGCTTGGGAATTAAAGTCTCCTGTACATTACCCAGGACGGTCAGTGGTATTTTTAAGGATATCTTTGAGAAAAACAGGGAACATACAAAAATACCAAAGATATGTCTTGATATGCAGTAAAAGTTCAGGTGGTAAAATGGTTTCTGTTGCCGTATATATATTATATATATATATATATATATATATACTGTTCAGGTAGGCATCCAATATCTCCTTCAGTGGAACAAATTAAGCCATTAAAACATAAGGTTCAGATATTTATATGTGCCTTATCAAAGCCGAGAATTTAATGAGATGTCATGACCCTTCCAGTAGATGAAGGAGATTTGAGCCTGCTACCTTTATTTGCCTGCAGGTCGGCTGAAGGTCTTTTAATCTATGGTCATTTCCAACACAAATTACCCCTGGCATTTGATAATGTTTAACCAACTAGGTAGGGTCAAAATACCTATATAACTCTGTCATTACTTTAGGCAACAGATTTTTGGATCAAGTCTCATGATCATTAAAGCTCTATGAGGTCACCATCTCCAAAAACAGACCTAACATCTATTGCAGATGTGGCTTTCTAAAAGTTGGCTGGGCTAAAGTGGAACTCTTAGTTTGAGGGAACAGAAACCTTAGTGTTTCTTTAGGAATTTGTAAAGAAATTTTATGAGGGTCCAGATAGTCAACAACTGCTTGCTAGATTAACACAGGAGCTAACCAGACTGAAAATTGTCGCCTGCCACAAGACCATCCTGTATTACTCCACTGAGCACTAGTTAGCAGAGGAGCAAACTCAGAACATGCACTCAGTAAATTATACAAAATACTAATAGCAATGAAGATAAAAGCATTCTACAGATACAAGTTAATGTAGAAAAGAAAGCTACATGTACAAATTACTCCATTTGATGTTGTAAATCTTCATTCAGTCCTTACTGATGGGACTTTGGTTCCGTCCTCAAAACCGACTTGGCCAATACACAAGCTCATGCCAGCCAAAAACTCTCGAGCTAAATCCTACCCATCGTGCCTCTCTCCTCCTATCCCCAGATCTCATTTGCCACGTACTTTTCAAGACGTGCCAAGCCAGCTCTCAGCTAAGTAGTAGAATTTTTATTTATATTGCTGAATATCTTCTAGTCCTTTCACTTTCTTAGCGTTTAATACTTCTCTTTACCTTATACTTTGTCTGTGAGTTTTCTCCCTTTTTCCTACCCTTTTTTGGTAGTCTTAGTACCATTGTTGGTACGGGCCGCTCCCTTACCCTTGTTGTAATTACCTTACCATCTTTGGTATTTCCCTCTATAAAAAAAAAACAAAAAAAAAAGTAGATAATTTTTCCTTTGTATTTACAGTTGATATTTTTGCTGTTGGTTAAATCTGATAACTATATTGTTCCCCTTTCTGTCTAGCTACTTAGGCTCTTACAACTATGTCTGCCAAGAAAGGAATGACTGGGTTCAAACAGTGTGACAAGTGTGTGCAAAGGATGCCCAGTTCGGATGGGCATCTTTCGTGTGTCTACTGTCTCGGAGTTCCTCACCTCCGGATTCAACCTCCATGTCACCTGTGAAAAAGCTTTAGCTCTCGCACTTTGGCAGAGCAGAAGAATAAATTAATCCTGAAGGGTTTATTAAAAAAACCCTTCTTGGAGTCCCTTTCTGAGGCAGAAGTCTCACCACCTCCCAGGAAAGAAAAGAAAAGGCTTCCCTGAGTTCTTCAGAACCAAAACGCTCCCAGACAATATCTGAACCAAAAATACCTAAAATGTCTGCACCGACTATTTCAGCACCAGAGCCTATGACTAGCTCTACGGTGCCAGAGTTGGCAACCATGGAAGCAACAACACTGATATTTGCTTCGGTACCGATAGTTACTTCAGTACCAGACACAATTTCGGCACCAGCAATAACTTCTGTCATGGTTCCATCCTCGGTGCCAAAACCTGAAATTTTGTCTAGGACCAGATACTCACCTACTATCAACCCCTTCCTTGGACAACAGTATAGTCCTTTTTCTTGAGAGACCTGACTCTCCTTCCGGAGTATCAACATGGTCCACCAGGAGTCTTTCTGAAATAAACGTAGTGAGGCTTGTTGATCAGCTGTTGGCAGCCAGAGGAATTTTGAACCCTACCAAGACTTCCCTCCCACCAGGAGCCGAAGGCTTTTCAGCACAGACTCGATCATTTCCTCCTTCAACCTCTTCTCAGGCTTTGGAGTCCTTGGTACTGATGTCTACCCCAGTGCCCATGTCTTCGGTTCCTGTGATGTTTCCTTCCATGGTTCTGGAGCCTGCCCTCTGGACTTCACTCCATTCGAAGCCGGTCCACCCTCGGGAACGTGACTGGTCTGTCGGCACCATGACCCCTAGTTTGGTGCCAATTTTTTCTATGGGGCCATCTATGGTTTCGGCTGTCCTGGCAGCTTCTAGTCCTCTCAGGGCTCCTATCTTCTAGGTGGGCTCATCGGAGCGGGGTGTGACCCCAGTTCTGAGGTTGTCCCAGGCTCCCATCCCTCTTCAGGTGGGCCTGCCTTCCAGGTGATGAACAGGGTTCTTGCTTCCAAAAGCATGCAATTGGCACCCCCAACGTTGGAACCTGACCTTTCCCTTTCCTCTAGCATGCAGTTGACGCAGCCCACTATGCAGGGACTTCGAACACGGGAGCAGCAAGAAACCCTGCTTCAGGGTATCCGCTGTTCGGAGTCCTCGTCAGAAGATCCCTCTGAGGAGCCACCCTGAAAGATAACATGCAAGAAAGAGCAGGTGGATTCCACTGAGGAATCTATCACCAAAGATACGGATTTCGATGAGGGAGAAGGGTTTCCAAGGTCACCCCCTGAAGATGTCTCATTCGGAGACATAGTGGAGATGCTTAAACAGAGGGGCGGCTGGAAGCCCATCAATCCTTCTACTGAGGAATCTGTATTCTTGCAAGCCTTCCTTACTCAACCATCTACATCCTGGGTGACCCCATCTGCAGATGAGCTGATTAAACTCATTGTGCAGCATGCCTGGAAGGCCCCTGACAATGATGAGCCAATTTCCCGTAGGCCTGATAAAATTCTCTCCCCTCCACAAGACCACCCTCACTGGTCCTTCGGTTTGGCAGTAGACTCCATGGTAGTGACGGCAGCCACTAAGAAAGAACTATTGGAAGAAAGTTCGACTAGCCATCCTCTGAACAGGGAGTCCCAGACAAAACACAGACTAGGGAAGCGGACTTATGCTTCATTGGGGCAACGTTCGACACAATATCCTGAGGAGTTGCTCTACCTCTTCACAGGCTACTAAGACTGACATCTCAACTTCAAAAAATACTTTCTCAAAATCTTGACCCAGCTCGACAGGTCTTACAACTGCTGGACTCGATGGCAGCTACAATCTCACTGGTCCCACTAGCAAGATTCCATATGAGGCTACTCCAATGGCTCCTATCATCTCAATGGTCTCTTCTAACACACCCAATGTCTTACCTAGTCCACATAACAAACCGATGGAAACAAGATCTGTGTTAGTGGATGAAGCCAGAACAGGAGTTATGGTGTCATCCCCCCCAACTCAAAGCCACTGTGACCATAGAAGCTTCCCTGAAGGGGTGGGGGCATTTTCAGGGAAAGACCGTCCAAGGCACTTGGTCCCCCTTAGAGGCCAAACTGCATATCAGTGTCCTAGAACTGAGGGCAGTGCTCTTAGCGTTACAAGCATTCCAAATAATCCTTCCATCGGGGACAATTGTTATCCAGTCAGACAATATGTCAGTAGTCTGGTACATCAACAAGCAAGGAGGAACCAGATCCTACCCTTTAGGCCAGGAAGCCCTAAGAGTGTGGTAATGGGAGATAGCTTCCAACTGCTTTCTACTAGCAATGCACTTTCCCCGGAATTCCAATCTGATTGCAGACAAACTGAGCAGGAACATTTTGATGCCTCACGAGTGGTCTCTCAACCCCATGGTAGCGACTCAAATTTTTCATCATTGGGGCTGGTCTTGCTTCCCCCTTGAACCACAAATGCAACAGCTTCTTTGTCCTGATCCCCCCCCCCCAGGGGGAGTCATGGAGAGATGCTCTGATACACGATTGACCCCTGGGTCTACTGTATACCTTTCTCCTTATTCCCCTCATTTCACAGTTCTTGAAGAAAGCACAACAGCTGAGAAGCAAGGTAATCCTCATTGCACCCTATTGGCCCAGTCAAGTTTGGTTCCCCTTTCTATGGCCTCACCTGGTTTATCACCTGTGGACCCTGGATCCAAGCCCGGGACCCCTATCTCACCCGCAGGGGCTGGTCCATTCCAACCTTCACAGTCTCAAGCTGACCACTTAGTATCTCCACTTCTGCTGATTGTCAGGCAGATGAGCCTATCTTCCTCAGTCCAAAATATTCTTCTGGCTTCTCATAACCCCTTCACCAGGCAACTCTATCACAGCAAATCGGTCAGGTTTGTAATTTGGACTAAAGAAGAAGGACTAGACCCACTTTGAATCCCAGTCCATAAGGCTTTGGAATACCTGTTGATGCTACTCCATCCAGGAGCCTCAGCCTCTACAATTACAATTTACCTAGCAGCTGTCGCCAATTTTCATAATGGCTTTAACAACTCTTCATTAATGCCCCACCATCTTTGCAAAACTGTCATGAAAAGAGTCAGACCACCCATTAAAAGCTCTACTGAACCTTGGAATTTGACTTTGGTCCTACAAACTCTAACTTGTTCAACCTTCGAATCTTCTGCCACATGTGACATAAAGTTTTTATCCTGGAAAGCCTTATTCCTGGTAGCCATCATCTCAGCCAGGAGGATATCAGAGTTGCAAGCTTTGTGTGTTAATCGCCCTTATTTGATTTTCCATAATGAGAGAGTATCACTTCAAACTAACCCTTCATTTTTGCCCAAGGTTATCTCAAATTCAAGTCTCAACCACCAGTCCTTTTCCCAAAATTCTCTAACAAAGGTGAATACCGTTTACACATGATAGATGTACATAGACAACTACGTTTTTTACTTAGACAGAACTAAATCCTTCAGAAAATCAGACCAGCTGTTCATAGCTTTTTCAGGCCCCAAACTGGGCAAAGCTGTTTCAAAAGTCACCTTGTCAAAATGGCTAAGAGACTGCATTACCTTTGTCTATCAACAGAACAAATTAAGTTTGCCTACTAGAGTCAAGGCTCACTCCACCAGGTCAGTCTCCACTCCGGTGGCATTTCATTCCAGAGCCTCTACGGATGACATCTGCGCAGCAGCCACTTGGGTAACCCTCCATACCTTTATCACGCATTACAAATTGGATATGGTCTCCAGAGGAAGAGCATCCTTTGGCTCAATGGTGCTCAGGAATATCCTTCCATAGGGCCACCCAGGACATAAAGTAGCTGGGGACTCGGTCCCAGCAGTAAGGACCGAATGAAGATTTACAACATCAGATAAAGAAGTTATGTTCTTACCATAGAGCTTCATCTGTGTTGTAGATCTTCATTCATTCCTTACGTCCCGCCCTCCTACCCTCTGCCTGAAGACTCCTGGGGGATCTTTTGTTCCTGTCCGCCTGATAGGGTATTTGCTCAGATAGGGCCTCCATTGTCTCCATTGTCTCTAATCCTGGCGGGCAAACTTGATCTGACGATAGAAGGAGAGGGGCACAATGGTTAGGACTTGGCTCAAGAGTTTTTGGCTGGTGCTAGCTTGTGTATTGGCTGAGTTGTTTCCGAGGATGGAACCGAAGTCCCATCAGTAAGGAGTGAATGAGGATCTACAACACAGATGGAACGTTATGGTAAGAAGATAACTTCTTTTCCATACTGACAGCTTCTTCAGGCTTCTAGATATCCAAACAAATCTCTTACATTCACATTTTTGCGTGGCAGTGTTTCTTTCTATATTTCTTTTCCGTACTGTTTTTCAGTGTTTTCTAAGCTCCTCTGATTGATTCTTATAGTTACCTTGCATTATTTTACATACCCTGCTAATTTCCCTTTTTTACCACAGCTTTTTTTCTAGACTGAACTATAAAATCAGCCAGAGCCAGCCTTTCATTTAACATTCCCATATCCCTTTCCCTTTGCTGTACTCTATCAATCCCTGGTAGGGAAGACAGTCTCCAATCCACAGTCCAAACTTCGGCTTGGCTTTATCACACTACTCTGACTAAAGTTTTAGTCAAAAAATAACATTTTCCACAAAAAATGTTCACATAAGCATTTACTCATAACATTAAATCTGATACTGTCAGTCTTCATATAATCCTTGACCGTAGGCTAGGTTCTGAACCTCGTTACCGACTCAGCCGGTATTCCAGCTCGAGCCTTCCAAAACTCTCAAGCAAAACTCTACCCACAAAGCTTCTCACCAAATTACCTCAGATCGCGTTTGCCACTTTGTAGTGCCAGACATGTTCTGTCCAATCTCTCGAGAGTTAGCATTTTATACAAACTTTAAGTTAGTTTTTTCCATATTCTATCTTTAACTTCTATCTATACTACCCTGCTCCTCTTCTAGATAGTTTTGGTGTGTGTGTGTGTGTGTGTGTGTGTGTGTGTGTGTGTGTGTGTGTGTGTGTGTGTGTGTGTCTGTTTTTCTCTCTCCTTTACTGTTAGGTAGACTGAAGTATCATCATTGGTACTTTCTTCCCTTTTACCTTCGGCTAACTCCTCATACCATTATTGGTAGTTCCCCTCTCCTTCTTTTCCTTTTCCTCTATTTGATATAACTAAAAAAAAACTTTCCTCTTTTATTATAGTACAGCAGTGCATGTATGTGTGTACTGTGGCCTTGGTTTTTTACATTATGGCCAACAGACCTTCTAAAGGTACATTTGGCTTCAAGAGGTGCCAAAAATGTGACAGAAAGATGCCTGACTCAGAAGGACACACTGTGTGTATTGTCTCGGTGTGGGTCCATCTGCAGAAAGACTGTGTGATCTGTCATTGGTTTAGTTTCAGAACCCTGATAGATGACAAAAAAATTGATCTTAAAAGGCCTTCTTAAATCTCGTTTTGAAGAGGCCCTATCTGACAGGTGCTCCTCTTCTTCATCCTCTTCTAAACCTAAAAAGCAGAGTCACTCAGTTCCAACAAGTTCCTTGGAACCGCCTCCTTAAAAGGCCAAATCCCTCATGGTGCCAACAGCCTCCTCGATACTGGTGGGCAAAGATACTCACTGCTCGTTGCCATCAGCACAGACCTCTTCAGAATCATTATCCTCAGTACTGGTATCGGTGCAGACAACACTCCCTTCGGTACCAACCAACCAATCTGCACCGAAGGATTCTCAGATAATAATTTTACCCCATACAACTTACTCTTCCTCACTAGATCCCTTTGCAGACTGTGCTCCCAGTCCCGTTTTGGAGAGACAGCCACCAAGGTCTCCATTGGCCTCCTCTATTCAGTCCACAAAGAGTTTATCAGAGTCAGAATTTATAAGACTGGTGGACCACCTCCTTCCACAGTTCCTAGCCTTGTTAGCTCTGGAACCTTACCTTCTTCTACACTCCTGCCTATTCCTCCTTTAACTCCAGCTGAGGTTTCTGAGCCCCTGTTGCTGACCTTTTCAGCTCTGACTGTTTTGGTGCCAGTCAGAGCTCTTTCTCCGACACCAGTAGTTACCCTGAGTTCGTCCGGTACCTTGGAACCAGTGACCTTCCAGGTTCAGGGCTTCCTTGTCAGTTCCTGGGGGCAGGGTTCAACTTCAATACTTTTGGAGCCTTCCATTGCCCCTCAGTGCCTCAGCATATGTAAGCTCAACCCTGGCTTCTACGTCAGGGGCGGCCTCCTTGGTGCAGGTTGAGACCATGATTCTGAAGGACTCTGTTTTGGTTCCAGGCTTCCATCCCTCTACGGGTGGACCTGCCTTCCAGGTTGTGGGGAGACCTTGTCCATTGCAGGCAAACAGTCTATGCCTTCCCTGTCAGACCAAATATCCTGTCCATCCCCTCAACCAGAGCTGCCTCCGGTCTCTACCCTGGGACAGAGTGGACAAAAGTCTCAGGACCAACCACTCTGGTTATGTCTTCTTTTCGGTTACCTCTCTGGAGCAACCCACCGAAGAGGTACCTTCAAAGAAAAAGTGCATGAGGAAGTACTTGCACTCCCCTGAAGAGTCCTTCACAGAAAATACTGATTTCAATGAAGGGGAAGGTTCCCCTAAGTCACCCCCTGAAGACGTTTCCTTCAGGGACATTCAAGAAATCTTTAAACAGAGGGGTAGCTGGACTACCCTTCAACCTTCCTCAGAGCAATCGGTATACCTAGAGGATTTTCATGCCCAGCCCTCCACCTGTAGGATCTCTCCGCCCTCTGATGATCTTATTAAGTGTATTGCTTAGTGGGCTTGGACGATAGCTGACTCCATTGAGCCGATCCCCAAGAAACCTGATAGAATTTTCTCTGCCCCTAAAGATGAACAACACTGGGCCAAAGGTATTCTTGTGGATGTCATGGTGGTTGCTGCAGCCACCAAGAAGGAATTTGCTGATGAAAATCATACTATCCATCCTCCTAACAAAGAGTCTAGGACAATGGATAGATTTGGGAAGCGCTTATGCACTTCATCGACCTTCCCTCTCAGGTCCTTGAACTGTATGGCACATTTTACCAGGCTTCAGAGATCTGATTAAAAAGCTTTCAGATACTCTTTCAGGAACAGTAGCTGAAGGAGTTTGAGACAAAGTGACTTCTCAGCTTGCCACTCTAGAATCTATCTCCAAATTGTCCATGAAGCTAATTGATCATGCTACTGAAAGGACAAGAGCAGCAGGTTCAGGAGTAGCCATCAGAAGACATGCCTATATGTGCTTATGTGATTTTTGTGGAGTCATTTACGTCGTCTTTCGTCAACGCTCCGTTTGATGGATCATCCCTGTTTAGCCCCAAAGTTGAAGAGACTCTAGACAGATATGAGAAAGATGGGAAGACCCTTTCTGCTGTGGGCATATACTTTTCCACTCCTTAACACCCCTATTCCAGGAGCCAGAGATGTGGTAGGCTATTGTTCAAAAGGACCCAAGTACCTTTCCAGGATTCACATGGCAATGACTTCCCCAGGGGCAGAGGGGGGAGTAATAATGGAAGATGCCATCCAAGAGGCAGAAATGGCCTGCATAATCAGGGTTCCAGGGACTCTTTCCCTGGTAATTCCTATCCTAAAAGGAGCCCCAATTGCCTTCCTCTGGAGCAGTCAGGGGATGATTATCCCTGCACCAATCTGCCTGGCTAGGAATAAGGTTGGACAAATGGGTGCAGAGGATCATTACCAGAGGTTACAACATTCCCCTGTTAGAGGAACCAAAAAGGCCAAGAAGAATCCTGGATATTCCACCCAGTCACAGGGAGTCAGCAGTCTTAAAACTCGAAAACTGCTAGACAAAATAGTCATCCAGGCAGCCCCACCAGACCAGAGAGGATCCGGAATTTACTCAAGATTCTTTTTAGTGCCAAAGAAAACAGGGGTCCAGAGACTGGTTTTGGACCTCAGTCACTTGAACTATCAGTTCAACAAACCAAATTCTGGATGGTCTCGATTCTGTCTGTACTTCCATTCTTGGAAAAAGATGATTGAATGTGCTTATTAGATCTTCAGAATGCATATTATCAAATAAAAATGGACAAGTGCTCCAGAAGATTCCTGCACTTCTGTTTGGGAGCCAGTCATTATCAGTTCAGGACCTCACCACAGCCACCAGGGTGTCCACCAAATGCATGGCAGTGGTAGCAGTGCATCTCAGAATGCTAGGATTATGAGTGATTCCATATCTAGATGACTGGCTCCTTACTGCTCCCACCAAGTGTCAACTTGTAAAGGCACTAGATTACATTCTTCTTCATTCTTCCAGCTTAGGAATCACTATAAACTATTTAAAATCCCATCTAGACCCATCACAACAGCTGGAGTTCATTGGAGCTATGCTCGACACATTCACCGGCTTCACAGCACTTCCCCTAGAAAGACTCCAAAGGATCAGATCACAAGTGAGCCCAATCATTTGAAGCAAGAAAGTAACAGCAAGACTCATTTTACAAGCTCTATGGTCAGTGCCAGCCTCTATCACTTTAGTTCCCCTGGCCAGATACCACATGCAAATCCTTCAGTGGCTTCTGGCCTTCCAATGGTCCTTGTTGAATCAACCAGTGTCCCATCTGATTCTGATTACCAATTAATGCAAGGAAGATCTAAGTTGGTGACTTCCCTCCAATGAATTATTGTCGGGATGTGCCTTTGTCCTTCCTCAACCCCAAGCCATAGTGATCATGGACGCATCCCAGGTGGGGGGGGGACTATCTGAGAAAGACAGTCCAAGGAACTTGGTCCCAGCTGGGAGGCCAACTTGCATGTCAGTGTTCTAGAGGGGAGGGCAGTGCTCTTTAGTGCTACAGGCATTTCAAGATACGCTTCTGTTGGGAACAATTGCAATACAAACAGACAATATGTTGGCTGTCTGTTGCATCAACAAACAAGGGGGAACCAGATCTTACTCTGTTTGTCGGAAAGCTCTATAAGTTTGGCAATGGGCGATTTCCTCCGACCACTTTCTAATGCCAGCGCACATTCCTGGGGGCTCCAATGTGATTGCGGACAAATTGAGCAGAATCATCCTTATGCCTCACGAGTGGTCTCTCAATCCAGTGGAGGCAGACAAGATATTCTGCCACTGGGGCCAACCTTGCTGCGACTTGTTTGCGTCTCCTCTGAGCAACAAGTGCAGCAGTTGCTTTGCCGTAATCCCCCTCCCCGGCAGAGTCACCCAGATACACTCTCCTTCACGATTGGCATCCTGGTCTATTCTATGACTTTCCTCTGATTCCACTGACATGTCAGTTTTTAAAGAAAGCCAATAGGTCGAATAACAGAATAATCCTCTTTGCCCCATTCTGGCCTTGACAGGTCTGGTTTCCCTTCCTATGGCCTCATCTGCTTTGGAAACCATGGATACTGGACCCAGCTTCAGATCTATTGTTCCACCCGGACAGACTGGTTCATCCAAAATCTACAACATCTCAAGCTCACTGCATGACTTCTCCAGTTCCCATGATTGCTAGGCATTCCTCCCTCACCTCACCAGTCCAATGCATCATTCTGGCTTTCCACAAATCTTCAGCTAGAAAATTGTATCATAACAAGTGGCTAAAGTTTACTAAGTGGTCGCTAGACTATAATCTTGACCCATATTTAGCACCCGTAGACAAAGCTTTAGACTTTTTAGCCTTACTGTATGAGACAGGCTCATCAGCCTCTACTATTTGGGTGCATCTTGCTGCGATATCTAATTTCCATATTGGTTTCAATGGTTCATCACTAATGTCACATAAACTTTGTAAAGCCTTTTTGAAAGGAACCTTAAATGCTCAGACGTCCATATAAATAACTCTCTGTACTATGGGATTTGAATTTGGTACTTCAGCCTCTTATTTCTCCCCCCTTTGAACCTTCAGCAAGTTGTGACTTAAAACTCTTGTCCTGGAAAACCTTAATTTTAATAGCTATCATATCTGCCAGGAGAATATTGGAAATACAAGCCTTGTCCTGTAAACTTTTCTACTTAATCTTTCATAAGGACAGGGACTCCTTCCGGACAGATCCTTCCTTTTTACCAAAGGTTGTTTCCGAGTCAAATATCAATCAGACTTTACATCTACCAGTCCTTTTTTCCAACTTTTCTAACAAAGGGGAATACTGTCTACACTTAATAGATGTACACAGGCAGTTATGTTTCTACCTTCACAGAACAAAGGATATTAGAAAATACAGACAGATATTTATTGCCTTTTCTTCAGTTTCTTTAGGCAGTCCAGTATTTAAAGTTACCCTGGCGAAATGGCTTAAGGACTGTATCAGCTTTGTTTACAACAGAAAGAGTCTTCACCCACCAGGACCTGTAAAAGAACATTCAATGAGACCTATAGCAGCATCTGCAGTTTTTCATGCCAGAGCTTCTTTAGATGATATTTGTGCAGCAGCAACTCAGTTGGGGATCTCCTCATACCTTTATTACTCATTACAAACTGGACCAGGTCTCTAGGGGATGTGCATCATTCAACTCAATGGTGCTCAGGAATATTCTTCCATGAGACCTCCCAAAATACAGGTAGCTAGGGACTCTGTCCCACAGTCAATGATTATGTGAAGATTGGCAATATCAGATAAAGAAGTTATGTCTTACTATGAAGTTCCATCTGTGTTGTCGATCTTCACCTAATCCTTGACATTCCCTCCCTCCTTCCTCCTGCCTTTAGAACTCTTGGTGGATTGAATATTCCCAAAGACTGGCTTTATAATAGGGATACAGATATGATCTCTTATTTATTATCTCTTGTCTGTCACTATAGTTTGCAAACTTGATCTGAGGTAATTTGGTGAGGAGCATTGTGTGTAGAGCTTAGCTTGAGAGTTTTGGAAGGCGCGAGCTGGAATAATGACCGAGTCAGTTCCAAGACTTGGAACCAAGCCCACAGTCAGGGATTACTGAAGATCAACAACACGGATGGAATATTATGGTAAGACATAACCTTTTTTAGAAATGTAATGCAGTTCTAAAATAAAATATTTCCTAAGAAAACAGCATATTTCAGACAGAAAAACATGAGTTTTCTTCAAAAATATACATTAGAAGGTTTTCCCCAAATGGTGACATCTGTCCAGCTTTAAAGGATTGCTAGCCAACTGACAGTTCTACTGGGTCCATTGACGGAGTATTCTTTGTTGCAAAAAAGCTGTAAGGTAATCTGCACTCCAGCTATTTTTATATGGAGCTGCTCTCATGCTCCCGATAGTTGGAACATGTGGAAGGCGCCCTTAAGCTTTCAAAAGCCGGCTGATCACAATGGGTAGAACCCATATAGCTTAGGCTATTGCAGCGGTGATCTATATGTTGAACATCTAATTTTGCCTTAGGTCTTGGAGAAAAAGTTTCAGAGAAATGACACCTGCTAATTGGGATCAACTTATAGCTGCCAGATGCAGAGAGGTTATCTACAGTTCATTAAGAATTAAGCTGTTGCCACACATTAAAGTGACCTATACCCGTGACTGCTTTCATGACATGAGTAATTCTCAGCATCCCTTTTAAATGTTTATTTTTCACGCATGGCATATACAGTTACTATTTACTTCATTCATCTTTTTAAACGGGTGCTATAATAAACTACTAAGTTCATATATTTTGTAACTATTGTAATGCTTAAGTTAGGATGATTACATGCTGAATATCTAGATGTGTTGGAATCTGGAATGGTTATTTTCCTTAGCATTTATCCCTGATGATGCCTGTTGTACTTTGACAGTTACCTTTTGTCTTCAGTGATCTCACCGATACTTGAATTATTCAGTGTTTCAGTGCTGATGCTTTTTCATATGTTCTGTCTTTAATTGTATTGCCTCTGGCCTGATTTATACCTGAAAGAGTCTCTTTGGACTAGTTTACTTACCTGGTTAACAAATAAAAACATAAATAAGTGCTAGCTACAGCATAGTTAGTTACTAAGAATGCAACCTCTCTTTGTCCTGGCCTAGTTATGTTATAGGGATACTGACAGAAATCAGTTAGGCAACTTGTGTTTTCAGCTTCTCAACTGTACAGAACCACATCTAGGAAAAAGGAGAGCACAATATTTTACCGTCTTTATTGACAACCTAATTTTTTATAGAACTGTGGATGCATGTATAGGTACAGAGGACCAAAAAAGAAATTGTGTGCTTAACCTCAATAGACGTACTGACCCAATACCAAACAAGTGGTATAAATGCACAATATTGCTAAAATATCCTTCTGTTTTCTCTTCTAGTTTACATTGCATTTGCTTGATGGTAGAAGAAAACAAAAAACCTGTCTAATCTGACTTTTAAGTATAGCTGACATTCTACCATCTGTTTCATACCTGCCAGCCCCTTCCTTTCGATTTCCTCCACCTGTCCAATGCCTTCTTGAACATCTCTGGTTATGCCCTCTCCACCAACCTTTCTAGTAGTCTATTCCATGGGTGTGCTGTCTTTTTCATGAAGGAGTACTTTTGGAGATGCAAGACATTAATGGTCCCTACTATCTGCTGCATGTGTCTACTGTTTCTCCACTGTCATCTGTCAGCCCTTTTCAGGATGACACCTTAACATTACCCTAACTTGGTATTGCTCACTAATACCATGACCTCCTGTCCATCCTTGTCCCAAAGAAGAAGAGTTCTAATTGCTTAGTCTTTGGACATATCCCTTCCCCTCCATGATCTTCATAGTGGCATCTCTTTGTATTAATTCCAGCAGCCTGATGGCAATTTTGTTGTATGGCCTATATAGCTACACTTAGTGGTCTGACCAGGGCACTGTAGAACAGAAGCATCAGTCCTGGAGATGAAATACAATGTAATGTCCACTTTGGTCATCTGTCATAAGTTGCAGTGGCACTAGAGATGCAGATGTGAAGAGTTACATCGAGGTATTCATATTTTTTGTATCCTTGCTCAAAGATAACAAACTAATAAAGCTAGAGGTACAAATACAAAAAGTACTGCAAAATGTTCTCAATTTGATATGGAAAGAATAAGACATAGCCTGCCAGCTGTATCTCCAATATTACCTAATACAGAAACAAGGGATTATATATAATATATATTTGAAGAACATGACTATGTATCTCAGGATACAAAGATGAGTTACACAGAGGCTCGACTTAATGTCTGTGTTTTATCTCATTACTTTATTAATGGTGCAAACATGAAGTTATGCAATGAACCAGTGTCTTATGTCCAGTCCTAATTAGATCCAGAATCAATTGTGCACACCAAAGGAAATGCACAGGACTCACTATTTGTAGTAATTTCTTAACCTGCTAGAGCTGAAGAACTACATGCACAAGTACTTTTATAAGACACTCTAATTGCATTCCCTGTCCTGTATTGATACAGAACCTTGTGTATTAACTATAAGGGTTGCAGTAAAAAAAAAAAATTTAGTCCTGTACCGCGTATCTTCTCCGCCCAATAAGCCTATCCACCTTCCATGTGAAGCGTCAACTTAGGCAGTCTACTTACAGTCAACAGAGCCAAGGGCCAAGCATCTGAAGTCCTACTGTCATATGTCTGGAGGTATTTGCTAGACTATTTCTCTTCCGTTCCCCTACATGCCTAGCCTGTACTACGATTGGCTGGGCATAGGAAACTATGGTATGCTGCACCTCCCTGGCCTCTAAAGACATATGCTGAATGGTGTATCCTGCCCACCAGCCTGACGTCCATTCTTCCTGGTTCAGCCTTCACTAGAACACCACTGAAGAGATGTCAGCATGTGTCCTCCCTTCCCAGGATAGAAATGCGCCCATCTTCCCATCCAACTCTGTCAGACATCTGAGCCGCTAATCAAACCTGGGTCGCCTAGGTTGTAGTTAGAACTTTATCCCACTACTGTGTCAGAGCAGCAATAAAAGTTACAGAAAGTTACCATATGGGTCTGTCTAAGCCTGATATAGGCCTAGAATAAAAAGAAAAGGAGTTATGAATAGCTTTTCTTTTTATCCTTGGTATCTACCATTCTGTTGGTACTTTTATTGAAGATGTTTTTACAGTGGTAATTAGGTCAAATAACAGATTTTTCTCAAGTTTTTGTTGGAGTGTCATTCATTTTGTGTGTAATGTTTCTGTTAGTTTATTTAAGAAGCTGTTTGAATATTCTTATGAAGCTTGTTGCAGTTCCGTTTCTTTGTTTTTGTCAGAATTCTGCAGAGTATGACATGAAGCTGAATGGAGATATGGTGTATTTCATCTTTACTTTTTTTGTATGGTTATGTCATAGTGAAGTTAAGTATATGTAAGTGAGGGTTGCAGAGCGCGACCGCACCACCACTAGGAGGATAGGCTTGCCATCGTACATAAAACTTATGTCCCTTTTTTTTTATTTTTTCATTTAAATTGCACTATACTATTGCATTGTGCAGTTTATTTTATTTTGCTATAAGGTTTGCTCCTAGGGTCTTCAGTGCCATGCAGTGGATCTTTATATTCACGCTGCAGTCTGGCACAAAACTTCATGTATGAAGTTAGAAAAGGTGTACAGAATCCAGGCATTGGGTCTTAACTATGTACAGCACCAAGGAAGCAAACATAAGTAGTTACACAATGTCTGTTGTCTGTCTCACCTCCACTCTAACCTTATTGTCTTTCAAGTGTATAACTGCTAGGAGCTGTTTCAGTTTAGCAATAAATCATAACAAACGGACATAATAGCTAAGGTTTCGCAGCCTGGACAGCTTTTCTATAGCTGTGTCAGTCTCCCTGTATAGGCCAACACCGAACACATGCTTCTGTTAATATTGTCAAGTGCTGTGTAACCCTTGTATAAATATGTATACTCTTCTTAAAACTTAATTTTCCATTTCAAGAGTTAGTTTGCCTCTCATTCCAGACCTACTTTATATCTTTTTGTTCTCTACATTTGGATTCACTTTGCAAAATTTGGTCTTTTTGGTTTATTGTTTTGTAAGATATATCTCTTCCCCATTTAAATCTGTTAAAAAAGTTCCCTTGTGGTAGAGGAATTATGCCATTCGCATTGCTTATTTTGTATTGGGGCTAACCGTGTTTCTGTGTTTTATAAACATTACCGTAAATTTAATAAGGCAACAAAACTGGAGATGCTACTGAAAATAAAGGTGCATAAACTAGAAAAGCTTCTAAATCACACTGTAGTAAGAAAAAGAAAGCGCGTTGTAAGAACCCACTAAAATGAGTTATTCTAAAGTGGCTGAAAAAACGAAAGAAAAAGTTCAGGAACCAAAGGTTGTTAGTTTAGAGAAAAATAGAAAACACAATTCCTCCTCAGCTGATTTGATGACTCAATTTCAAATTCTCACCTCTTCGGGATTTCAGATTAGTCAAAATTGTACTAAAAAGGAGCTCACCTATAACATTTGTAGTTACATGAAAAATTAAAACCTGTGCTGTGACACAAGCTGTCAACCTTACTTCTCTAGAAGGATACTTCAATGAAAGTTCCCCCCAGGGTTCATTCCTTGGCATAGAACTATTCTCCATACTCATTAGTGACATCATTGCAGTCATCGCATACTCAGACACTACCTCGAATGCATATGATATCATACTGCATAAAAATAGTTTACTGCTCTGTCATTCTGGCTAACAGAATTGTTCTAGAAATTAATGACAATAAAACTACCATCATGACTTTTGCATCAAAAAATGTATATCAACCCATACAGTCTACAGCCCCCTAGTAACATAACCTTGATATCAGTGCAAGAGTTAAAATACCTTGGACTTACATTAGATCCGGACTCCCTTTCTCAAAACTTAACATTGTTAAGAGTGTAGTACACAGCTTAAGACTTGCACACTGTTTATCTAACCATCTCACCACTAACGCCAGGAGAGCTATAGCAAAATGTGTACTCATTCCAAGATGTGAATATGGCCTTTCCATACTTACCAAGGCAATATATTCACAATATCAGCATACATGGAAAAAAACACCCCCCAAAAAACAATTATGATTTAATTCCACAGTTGTGAGAATACAAAGTAGACCAGATGTTCTTCGTGTTTCACTGTTGCAGTCGTTACATTTGGGTAATCCTGCTGGCAGGTTGCCCTCAGTCGGCCTGAATTCCAAAGTCCTGGGTCCTGCGTCGGCTGCTGTCGTCCCTTCCCTGACATCAGGTCGTCAGGTGTATAAAAGAAGCGGCCAACGCCATTTTCTTTAGTCTTTCTTGCCGCGCGGTGCCCGAAGCAGAAGCAGTTCGCAAGTGCCGGTCGGCTGACTCCTGAGATTTTCGTGTTCGAGTTTCAGGTCCGAAGTCTTCAATAAAGCTAAGCACCCCATTGGGGAAACTTTTTTCTTGCTCCAGACTGATGTCAGAAAAAGTTAATAATTGTATTTCTTGTGGAAAGCAAATACCTCATAAGGACTTTCATTCTTACTGTATTCCTTGCCTAGGCCCTGATCACAACGTTGCGGGTTGTCGGTTTTGTGCTAGATTTAACCAACGCACTATTAAGCGTCGGTATGATTTTGCTTTAAACTATTTTGGACGCCGGTTTAATTATCCAGAAATGTCGTCGGATAGCCATCCGACTACTGGAGTTCACAAAAAACGCAAAGAAAAGGAGAGAGATAGACAACCGAGGCCGAAAACCGACGACGAATCTTCTCCTAAGCCAGTCGCCGGTTCTTAGTGAGGCACTTTCGCAGCCCCTGACGCCTGCTACTTTAGAGTCACAGGCCGCTACCGACTCCCATGTGGAGTCGGCCATGCCGCTGGAAACTCGAGGTATTGGGGCCTCAGATACTATTACTTCAGATGGGTCCAGAGCCGCTGAGCAGGCACCGGCTTCTGAGAGAGTATTCAGACCTAAACATCTTTACATTAAACCAACCTCAGCTTCAAAGGCAAAGACTAAAGCACCTTCTAAAGCAAAGAAACAAACTCAAGAGCCACGTGGACAGGCCTCTATGCCCACAAAACAGATGCTCAAAATGGCCGAAGACTTAATTACCTTGATCAGGGGTTCCCATCCCCCTCCTGATAACAGGCCTAGGCAAGAGACTGACTATGAATCTTCAGATCAGGTTTCTATTTCTTCTGATTCCTCTTCTGATCAGGAATATTCTCTTCCCCCCATGAGGATTCTGATGCTGAAGAATCTATACCTTCAGCTTCTCCTCCAGAGGACTATTCTTTTGGGGAAACCTTGCATACCATGAGGGAGCATTTCCACTGGGAGAGCCAAGGTTTTTCAGAATCTAAAAAGAGGCTCAGGGATTTCCTTTTACTACCTCAACACAGGCTACTTGCCATTCCACCTGTCTTAGATATTGTAGATAATGTGTTTTCAGAGTCTAGTCTTACCCCTGACTCCTTACCTCCAGCTCCTGTTAAGCCTGAAAGATATTACAGGGTTCCTGATTCTCATAAATTCCTTTTTAAAAACCCTGCTGCAGACCCAGAAACTATTTCACAGGGTCCCAAAGGAGTTAAGGCTTCCGCTGCAAAAAACCCTACCCCCTCTGACAGAGATTCTAGGGCACTGGATAGATGGGGAAAAAGGTTTACACATTTGCTACCTTGGCTATAAGTGCCTTAAACTGTCAGTTTCATATGCTCAAATATTAGCAACATGTCATGGCATTGCTTAAACAGAAAATGTTATTAAACTTTGAATGTGCAGAAAACAAGGAAATGCAGGATTTATTGCATGCAGCTGAACAAGTTGGAAAGCATACTTTGCAATGTGGTTTTGATTCTTTGGAGGCCTCCTGCAGGGAAGCAGTTATGGGTTCTGTAATTAGGAGGCATGTTTGGTTAAAAGAACAAAATCTGCCTGATCATGTCAAAGTTAAATTATTGGATGCAGCTTTACAGCATGATACTTTGTTTGGTGTTAAGGCAGAAGAGGTGTTAAAGAAAATGGAGGACAAAGCTAAATCTATGCAAACTGTCAAAGATTTTTTACAAGTACAACCACCTAGGTTTAGCAGACACTGGCCTACAAAGAACTGGTCCTTTCCTGTGTCAGACAGACCTCAAAGGGACAGATCCAGACACCCTAGAGGCAGATCCCAGGCGCAAGGTTCCTACAGGTCAAAGCAATGAGGTGCTTCTACCTCCAAAGTTGGAGAAGACAAATCACAACCATACAGGAAACAGTCCCAATGACTTCCCCCTGCCTGCACCAAGCACTTATCTCCTGGCAGCACCCTTAGGGGGAAAATTAGCACTTTTTTTCTCAAAATTGACACATAATAACCCAGGACAAGTGGGTTCTAAATATCATGTCACAAGGGTACAAGTTCCATTTCCATACCCTACCAAAGGCAAATGGCTGGCCAGATCTGCCAAAAAATCAATGGGCAGAGGCACAAAAACAAGTCTCATCCCTCATGGACATGGGGGCCATTCAGCAAGTACCAGAGCAAGAGCAGGGACAAGGATTTTACTCAAGACTATTCTTAGTACCCAGAAAGGACAAGACCTGGAGACCAATACTGGACCTATCTATTGTGAACACATTCCTGGATATACCAAAATTCAAGATGATGACCTTGCAGCAGCTTCTGCCCATGCTGGGCAAGAAAACTTGACTGGTTACTCTAGACCTAAAAGAGGTATACCTGCATGTCCCAATCAGACAATTATGCAGAAGATACCTCAGATTCAAGGCTGGCTCAATGCATTACCAATTCTCTGCACTGCCCTTTGGCTTATCTACTGCGCCCAGGGTCTTTACAAAGTGCCTGGCACCAGTAATTGCATTCTGCAGACAAAGAGGAATACAAATATATTCTTACTTGGACGACTGTAATTCAAGCAGAGAACAAGGACATTCTTCTACAGCATCTGGCGTTTGTGAAAAGACTTCTAACATGCCTAGGGTACACAGTCAATGAAAAGAAATCAAAACTAGCACCCTCTCAAGAGATAACATTCCTGGGTGCAAGCTTAAATACAACTGCCCAGATGGCTTATCTCACACCAGACAAACAAAGGCAACTGACTACCTATTTCAAAATGTTGGCAATAAAGGCCCAGTTATCTGCAAGAAAAATTCTGCAGGCTTTGGGCTTCATGGCATCCTGCATCCTACTAATTCCATATGCAAGACTGCATATGAGAAAACTTCAGTGGTACCTAAAAAGTGTTTGGACTCAACATTGCCACAGCCTGGAAACAATGATTACTCTCATTCCCTGCTTACAACAGGAGTTTTGATGGTGGGCAAAGGCTTGTCACCAAAACAAGGGACAGCCATTCACATTACCCCCAGCCATGCAGACACTAACAACGGATGCATCAGATTATGCCTGGGGGGCCCACATGGCAGGAAAATGCATTCAGGGCACATGGTCCTCAACCCAAATGCATCTACATATCAATCAAAAAGAGATACTAGCTGTTCAGAATGCCCTGACAGCCTTCAAGGACCTACTTCATCTGGGACAACTACTGATAAAGACAGACAACACCATGGTTATGTGGTATATAAACAGGCAGGGGGGCACACATTCTTACCCCCTTTGCAGACTAGCCATGACTTTGTGGGACACAGCATTAACTTACCAAGTACATCTGCAGGCGCAATTCCTGCCAGGAAGGAAAAATACTCTGGCAGATGAACTAAGCAGAAACCTCATGGATCCCCATGAGTGGCAGCTGGATCCACAAGTCTTCAGCATGATAACAAGGAAATGGGGATGACCGGACATAGATCTATTTGCTTCCCCTCACAACTACCAACTAAAAAGATTCTGCACAAGGACTTATCACAGACAAGCATGGAAAGTGGACGCCCTATCTTTCAGCTGGAAAAACCTATCAGTATATGCCTTTCCCCCACTACCTCTCCTCCCCAAGGTACTCCTAAAGGTCAGACAGGAGAAGCCAAAAATTATACTGATTGCCCCAGACTGGCCCCACCAGTACTGGTTTCCAATCCTAAAGAACTTATCTCAATGCCCAGCTTGGACCTTACCTCAAATACCTCATCTACTGTCCCAGCAAAACAATCATATCCTGCACAGCCAGGTCAGGACTTTAAACCTGGCTGCATGGCAGATAATGTAGTCATACAAAACACATCTCTCAGTAAAGCTGTGATGGATGTCATTTTGGAGGCCAGAAGGCCTAGTACTAGAAAATCTTATGCTAGAAAATGGAAGAGATTCTGTGCTTGGAACCAGACACAAGGAACTGATACAGCTGTGCTAAATATTCCTCAGATTCTGCAATACTTAACTGAGATGCTGGACAAAGGCCTATCTTTTTTATCTATTAAAATCCATGCCTCTGCCATTTTGGCTCATTACAATACAGAGCCACCAATTTTTTCTCATCCCTTATTAAAACAGTTCCTCAGAGGATCCAAAAATTTAAGGCCTCCAAGGAGATCACCAATGCCTGCATGGGACCTTAACTATGTCTTGGAAAAACTCACCCTGCCTCCTTTTGAGCCAGCTGCTACTGCTGATATAAAGTTTTTATCTTGGAAAACAGCTGTGCTCCTAGCAATAACTTCAGCAAGACGAGTTTCAGAGCTACAGGCACTCATGGCTATGGAATCTTTTATCATTTTTTATCCAGACAGGGTCTCTCTGAGGACAAACCCAACATTTATACCTAAGGTGGTGTCCAGTGTGGCTCTTATCCAAACTATTCATCTGCCAACTTTTTATCCAAATCCACAGAACAAGGGGGAGAGAATTCTGCATTCTTTGGACGTACACAGACAGCTTAGATTCTACTTGGACAGAACCAAAGTTTTCAGAAATACAGAGCAATTATTAGTGGCATATGCTGCAGGATCACAAGGAAAGGCTATCTCAAAGCAGTCTGTTTTAAAGTGGATAGGCCACTGCATTCATTTCTGCTACTTACACCATGGCAAGCCAGTGCCTAAGGGCATTAGGCCACATTCAACCAGAGCTGCAGCCACCTCAGCAGCCTTTCTCAGGGGAGTACCAACCAAGGACATTTTAGAGGCTGCTACTTGGAGTTCAGTGCGCACCTTTACAAAGCACTATCATCTGCCACTGTACTCTAAATCCAGGGCAGGCTTTGCCACTGCAGTTCTGCAGGGCCTCATAGCCGCTCCTAATGCTGTTTAGCTCCATCCTCCCATCCATAGCTTTGGGACTCTACCCAAATGTAATGACTGCAGCAGTGAAACACGAAGAACATAGTACAGTTGTGTGCACTTACCATAAATGTAGATGTTTGAGTGTATTCACTGTTGCAGTCCAGGTTACCCACCCTCCTTTCTCCTTTTTCTTCTGATGGAACCTATCTTTCCTTCTCTGATTTATACAACCTATGTGGTGTATTTGCTTGTAGATGAAGGTAAAGTTTATATTGGTGCATGTATTTATATATATATATATATATATATATATGTTTGTGTTTGTGTCTTTCAGCTTTTCCCGGTTAGGGGTCGCCACAGCGGAACTCCGGCCCGCTAATGATTGGCAGTAGATTTTTACGTACTGGCTTGCCGGGCCTAACGCACAACCTCCATCGAAGGAATGCCCATTCACGCATATAAATACATTTTGGCTACCCTTTTAGGGGGCACCTGACATCTGGGACAAAAAAAAAACCTAAATAAAATGGCGTCGGCCGCTTCTTTTATACCCCTGATGACCTGACGTCAGGGAAGGGGCGACAGCAGCTGACGCAGGACCCAGGACTTTGGAATTAAGGCCGACTGAGGGCAACCTGCCAGCAGGATTACCCAAATGTAATGACTGCAACAGTGAATACATTCGAACATCTACATTTATGGTAAGTGTACACAATTCTACTTTGCAATGCATCATGGAGTTTTTCTTCAGTACTCATCTACTAGTTACATGAATGAATTATTGTTCTAGAATGAATAACATCATGACTGTCAAACATAATTACATGAGAAAGGACAAACATCATCTTCTGAAAAATAATGTTGAATGAGATGCATCTAAATAGATGTATATGTATAAACAGCAAATAGTGAACAAAGAAATCCTTATTTGAACAGGAGGGGGTTGAATGGAGAGATGATAAAATCAGTAAGCAAAGGAGAGTAGTATTTAGAAGTGAATTCATCCTCAAGTCTTGGTGAGTTAAACCCTATTTTTACAAAATCTCACCAAAACAACACTGATATATAGACTGTATTTTATATAGCATATATCATGGACAGAAATAGGTTAAAAATAAAAAAGACTGCTGGGTGCACAAGTCTGAGGATAAAAAAGTCCCCAATCCCAATCAGTAAATTAGAACAACTGGATATCGATATACTCTTGATTAGATGGATAGCTGCATGGCTTACAAATAGGACATGGCAAGTATCATACAGCAATTCGGCAGGTGAAATTCTTGGTTACAGTCAAGGTGCCCCACAGGGCTCTGTCCTAGGCCCTTACTTGTTTAGATTGTATCTTTCAGACTTAACTTTTTCATCTGAGGTGTTCTACAGTCTATATGCATTTGACCTGAAATTGGGTAAACCGATTACATGTTTTACATATAAGGCATGTCTGTAAAAGAACTTGACTAAATTGACCATTTGGGCACAAGAGAATAATATGCTGATAAATACATCAAAAACTAAAGATATGAGATTTGGGAGACATAAATTGAAAGGTGACTAATACAGAACACATTGATTGAAACTTTATATTCCTTTAAGGACCTGGGTAAATGGGTAGATACAGCTTTGAGTTTTTCTTATCATATCAACCAATTGCTTAACGATAGTTACAGAATTATAGGTTGTATAAAAAGATTTATAAAGTCTTTGAAATCAGAAATGATGAAGTCATTGTTTGTTAGTTTTATTAGACCTAAATTTGAGTATGGAATCACAGTGTGGAAACTTTATAAGAAAACAAGCATGAGTAAACTGGAAAGAGTACAGCGGAAATATACCAAGGGCTTTAAGTTATGTACGAAAGGCTAAAATATCTGAACTTGTACAGAGTCTCTTATAGATATCTATGGGGAGATCTTATTCAAGTATATAGGGCATTTACAGACAACTATCTCTGGGAATGTTTGGGGTTGTCAAAAAGTACTAGAGAATCATCAGACAATCTATGCAGAAGATTTTATTGGAATGAGACGTATTAATTCGTTCTCTGAGAGAGCAGCTGATGCATGAAACAGATGACCAAATTACATTAAAGCAAGTACTAGTTTAGATATTTTTAAGAACAGTCTGGACACTTATTATGGGAACAAGTATTATGGTATAGTGACAGGCTAGAAGGCCATTAATGCCTGTGCTTTTCCAGATAGAAGATATTCAAAAATATTAGGAGAGAATTTAGAGAAAAGAAAACAAGAAAAATATTAAAAACATCAAATGCAAATTTGTGTTTATTAATACAATATGTCCATGAAAACACATGATATAGATTCAGAAACTTTAGGCAGTTTGGAAAAAGAAGCAACTGAGGAATTATGAAAATATAAAGAACAAAACCTAGAGATTTTTGAAAGGTGTAAAAAAGAAACATGGGTATGGGAATGGAACAGAGATCTGATATGGTGCATTATTTATGCAAAGGAGAAAGACAAACTAATCAGTTAAAAAAAGCAGGCAGCTCCAAAGATATTCCCAGATATGGAAAATGTCATAATACAAAAAATAAGATCACAAAAGAGGGAACACAGAACTGAATATAGTAAAGCAGAAGTTAAGCAAATGAAAGCTGAAATTATTGAAAACCTGTGACTTGAAAGGCTCAGTGTTTAAAATCCAACTCTGGTAATATCACAACAATGTTTGACAGCTAACATACGATGTAGTTGTAATATCACAGCATAATGGAACAACAAGTCCGCAAAGTTAGGAAAAACAGGTGGTGTGGGAGGTTGTGAAGATAGGTGAAGGCTGCCAGCCTAGCTAGGTATAATTTTGTAGATAATTCTGTCATTTGTATATATTAATGTAAGCCACAGGCTTGTTCTCTTAAATGTGAAAAGACTGTATTGGAAGTTGAAGTGAAAAAAAATGTAACAACAGTGCTCTCTGCTGTAAGAAAGCTGATAAGTCAAGCATTGTGAAATTCTTATATCTAAAACTCGGAGCCGAGATGTCTAGAGGGAGGCATTCTGTCTCTTGTTTTGAGGTGAGAGTTAATGGCTAGAATTTACATGTAGGCAAAATGATGAAAGCTAGTAACCACAATAAAATCTTGCCTAGGACACCACGATGGAAACCCGCAGTCCAAGTAACACAGTTTATTGGTAGAAATAACACAAAATAACGCTAACAATCCACAATGCGTTTTCGATCAACAATCTTCTTCAGCAAAAACTGCAACAGTCTTCTTCAGCAAAAACTGAAACACTGAATAATGCTTCACTCCTGATTAAATAGCCCTGCCCTGTTGTCTGTCCAATTACAGAAATTGCTAATTAGTTTGAAAACATCAACTAATTTAAAATACCAGTATGTAAAAAAAAATTGTTTATAACTTAACACACTGTATTTTAGTCAAATAGTTTTAAAATAAATAAATAATTGTTTACATAGTTAGAATATGAAATGACTTGTACATATTCTGATTAAAAAACATGTATAGTATTATAAAATTTCACATTAAAACCACTTTGTTGTTTAAAAACCTTTTTAAAACTGATTTCTTCCAAGTTATATATATTGAATGTGATAAATGGTGACATCTTGTGGCTTTGTGATGTAAGTACAAGAGCTTTATAATTTTGCAGATCTAAGTTTTAGTACTGGCTTTATAGACAAATAATCATTCAAACCTGGAAATTTATTGGAATCCAGTACTATCTGCCAGTATAACTCTTTATATTCAAGTTTATCTTCCCATAATCCACCCCTAATATCCCTAGGTAAAGAGTCTAGCACAAAAAAAAGAAAATTCTGCTTGTGGGCAAGAAACTTTGTGTCTAAATAATGCATTTTTCACATTTTGTTTTTTAACTTCATATAAGTGTTCGTAAATGCGACATCTTAGTTTCCTTTCTGTTTTTCCCACATAAAACGAGGTACAGAAATTACAGGTTGCAAGATATACAACACCATTGCTGTTGCAGTTAAATGTACCTCTGCTAGTGAGTGTTCTATTCCTAGCTTCCAAAAAAATCTCCTTTTTGTTGCTAATCCTGGGGCATTGGGAACAAAACCCACATTTGTATGTCCCCACACCCGGGTGCCAGTTTTCTTGTCTTTAGGGCCTCCAAATTCAAACATTTGTTTGAAATTGGTGTCCCTCCGATAAATAAATTTTAGTGGTCTTTGATTTTTGAAAGGTAAATCTGAAATTTTTACAAATCTTGACCATTCCTTAGATATAACTTGCCTAATAGTCCCTGAATCCCCCGTATAATCAAGTATATACGCTGTATCTAAAGAAGTGGTTTCTTTGGAGCCCAAATCGTTGGTTGTACTAGAGATGTTCTGTCCTAGAATAGGGGCAAATCTTTTGTGCCTTTCTTGGACCACTTCGAGTAAGGCCTCATCAAGTAGTGGTCTTGGATAACCCCTATCCATTAACATGTTGCAAACATTGTTACTTTCACTTGAAAATTCTGAGTCGTCTGAGGTCATTCGACTGACCCTAACAAGTTGTCCCTTCACTATGTTTTTCTTTTGAAAATAAGGGTGAGAACTTTGGTAGTGAAGGTATGAATTTGAAAAGGTTTTCTTGCGATGTATACCTGAGGAAAATCCTGTAGCCTGCTTTTTAAGTATAATGTCCAAGTACACACATTGTTCCACATTTGCCTCAAATGTGAAATCCAAAAAGCTGGTGGTGTCTTTCAAATAATCCAAAAATTAATGGAATTTTTCCATTGTGCCTGTCCAAAATATACATATGTCGTCCAGGAATCTCTTGTACAAACACCAGCATTGGGTGTATGGACTGTTCAAAATGTATAGTTTTTCCCACCTTTTCAAAACTATGTTGGCATATGTAGGGGCACATTTGGCACCCATGGCAACACCTTTCTTTTGTTTAAAAAATTCCCCTTGGAAGTACATGTAGTTGTTTTTTAAGATAGTTTCCATGAATAAAAGACAATTTGTAAAATCAAGGTGTGACAAAGTGCCTTGGTCCAAAATCTCTTCTTCCAACCATAAAAGGCCTGTCTCGTGTGGGATGGAACCAAATAAATCCACTATGTCTAGGGTAATAAAAATAAGGTCCGGTGAAAATAATTCTGTTTTAACACTCCTTAGAAAGTCCCAAGAATCCTTAAGGACCATGTCTCCAGTGTATGACAAGACCTTCAGTTTGTCATCTACAAATTTGGCTAGTGGTGTAGTGATAGACCCCTCAGCCAAAACTATTAACCTAAGTGGTGGATCTGTGGGATTCTTGTGAACCTTTGGTATTCCAAATACCGTCGGGATCCGAGGGTGTTGATTAAATAGAAAGTTGTGTTGGTCCTTACTGATGGAACCTTCCAACAGTAAGTCATCCAACATTATATGTATTTTGCTTTTAGCTATGTTCACCTCATTGATCGAGGCCTTAGAATATTTACTAGTGTCATGTAGGGATTCCCTCATCTTGGATTCATACAAAATGTGGTCCATTAGAACTGTCCCCCCTCCATTGTCAGGATGCATCACCCTCAAATTCTCATTCTGTTTAATTTCATTTAATAGTTTTTTCTGTGTTTGTGATAGGTTAGGAATAACATAATGGTTTGTGATAGTATTCCTTAGCTCTCTTTCCATTAAGTTGCCAAAATTCCTAAGTTGTGGGTGAAGCGGTGGATTAAAAACACTCTTCCTTTTGAGACCTGGGGTAGATGGTGTAGTTACTTCGGACCCGTTGAATAATAAATATAAATTTTGTTTTCTCAGGAATAGTTTCAAGTCTATGATGGATCTGGGAATACTGGCCTTCCTATTGGGAACAAATTTAAAACCTTTTGAAAATAATTCAAAGTGTTCAGGCTTTACCTCCAGGTTACTATAGTTGAAAATTTTGTAATTGTTGAGTTCCCAGGTCTTCCCTTCCTGGAAGATGGCCACGTGATTGCCTATCTCCTGTTGTAACCCCTCTGGTTGTAGTAAACCCGATTCTGGTTGCGGATCCGATTGGATCGACGGAGGGGGGGGGGCCCTGACCTAAAGGGTATTCTTCTTCCTGAGGTTGGTTGTCTCCAAAATCGTCCCTATGGTCATAATTGGGGTTTGGTGAAAGACACCTCTCTTCCCTAGTGGTCCTGTAATCTTGCATCCCTGAATAAAACTTAGGTTTAGGGTATGCTACATTGTTCCTATATTCCTTCAGGTCCCTAGCCAGCTTGCCACACTTCCTGTTCATGTTATTAATGCAGTCTGAGTCTATTTGCCCAAAAATGTCATAATACTGTTGTTTTTCCTTGTCTACTTTAAAAAGCAAATCATTAATTATCCTGTCGTTAGTGGTTTCTATTTCTTTTATCAAACAAGCCATAACCCTCTCGTTCTCTGTTAAAATGGCTTTAACAACCTCAAACCCACACTGGTCAAAAATTTTTATTAAATTCAAGTGAAAAACAGACCCTTCCTCAACTTTGTTCGGGAACTTTGATAGTCTTAACCCTTTCGGTACTACCTCCTAATACAGTGTGTTAAGTTATAAACAACATTTTTTTACATACTGGTACTTTAAATTAGTTGATGTTTTCAAACTAATTAGCAATTTCTGTAATTGGACAGACAACAGGGCAGGGCTATTTAATCAGGAGTGAAGCATTATTCAGTGTTTCAGTTTTTGCTGAAGAAGACTGTTGCAGTTTTTGCTGAAGAAGATTGTTGATCGAAAACGCATTGTGGATTGTTAGCGTTATTTTGTGTTATTTCTACCAATAAACTGTGTTACTTGGACTGCGGGTTTCCATCGTGGTGTCCTAGGCAAGATTTTATTGTGGTTACTAGAATTTACATGTCTAATTTATTTTATTGGTCTGGCATCCTGACCAGCTGCAAGATCAAAAGAGCTGTTAACCTCTGAGTTTCTGTTAACCTGGGAACCAGAAAGAAATGATGTAATCTGAAATGAATCAGTGGCACTGTGTTATCAATTTAAGGCCAGAAAGTATGAGGGCATTTAGCATTTGTCTTCAACATCCAACATCACCAGCACTGTATTGCTCTGTATGTAAGTTTATTTTAGAGTTGTGTTTACTCTTTGATATAGCTAAGAAATAGGAAGATTAGATTATTTTTTTGTATTGATGTCAGAACTTTTCTACTGTATTATTTAAGCATTTCCCTGTGATCTCTGAACTCTTGACTAGCACTGTGTAGTAAGAAGTATTGTCTTGTGTTTTTATTATTTATTATTACATATTTTTAAACATTTTAACTGTTGCTGTTTTGTGTAGAGATAATTTAAGCTCTAGAGTACGTTGCATGTATATAGTGATATTGGCCAAGCCACTCCAATAAGCCTTGACTGTTCGGTTGCACTTACATTTGAGTAATAATATTGCACAGTACAATTGGACACCCTTTCATAAGGGCCTTTTAGTAGCTGATAAATATTAGTGGGTAGTGTCAAGTGGTACTACCATATAATCTGGGTAAAAGGGGCACAGCCGGAGAACCTGTACCAGCCTTCCCAGGAGTGTCAGTGTGGTTGTATATAAATATTATCTCAAAGTGTGTGTGTGTGTGTGTGTGTGTGTGTGTGTGTGTGTGTGTGTGTGTGTGTGTGTGTGTGTGCGTGTGTCAGCTACTTGGGCAGGGACATGAAGCACTGGTTAGACAGAGAGGGTGCTGAAGGTTTTAGCTTGCCCACTAGGCTGAGATCTGGACCCTATAGCTGCGCCAGTGGGGAATCTTATTGGGGACCTGGAGAGAAAGGGAGAAATCAACCCCAGACTGACTGTGATCTCTGTGTGCTCAGAAGGGAAGTTGTACTTTACTATTTATTTCTTATCCTTTCCCTATATGGACACCCCCCACTGGTGTTAGTGGTGAGGATTGAGGTTCCTTGATTGCTGGGACAGTGCACGGGCCTCACATATTAATTGTTTGGCAGTGGTGGGATATCCACACCACATATTAATTGGTTAGCAAATACTAATTGGCTTGTAGTGGTGTGGGTAGTGTGAATTCCTGTAGCTTGTGTACAGTGATCACTGATGTTGTTTTGTACTCTAAATCAGCCACGCAGTGAATACTTAGAGTTCAGATCACAATTGTTTTATTTCTTTTATTAGCTTAGTTAATCTTAGAGAGCAGGCAGCATGTCAGCAGAGGAGTACGGAAAGCTGACAAGGAGACAGCTGGCTGAGATGTGCCAGGCTAGGGGACTGGTGCATGGAAACCTGACTAAGACAGACATGATTGCAACTTTGGTCACAGCTGCATCAGAAAACAGCAACCAGGAGGATGATCAGACTGGCAGTGGATATGTACTACACTCAGAGAATGGACAGCTCAACTTTTCTACAGAGGACTTAAAAATTAATCTGGAGGTAAAGAAACTTGAGTTGGAAGCCAAGCTTGTGGATATAGAAGCAGCAGAGAGAGTGTGGCATCTAGAGAGTGAGTGCAATGAGAAACTGTGACGTTTCCAGGCTGATGAGAATGAGAAACTGCTACATCTGGAAGATGAGCAAAAGGAAAGGCAGAGGCAGCATGAAAAGGAGATGCTGACTATTCACCAGAGTCATGGAGGCAATGGGGAATGGAGTAACCAGGCCCCAGAAGCACAAAAAGTCAGTAAATTTCTTCCACAGTTTGTAGAGGGGGATAATTTTGATAGTTTCATTCATATGTTTGAAAGGGTATGTAAACAGTATGATGTTGACCAAAGACTCTGGGTATGGTTACTGACCCTCTTACTCCATGGTAAAGCTGTAACTGTGTTGTCTAAACTTGCTGATTGTGAATATTTTCATTATACTACTGTTAAGAACTGTTTGTTAGAATTTTTTAAGCTAACACCTGAAACTTATAGGAAAACATTTTGTGAGCATTGACGCAAGGCAGATGAAAGTGTGTGTGAATATGTTGCTGAACTGAACACTTATTTTCATAGGTGGGTGAGTGGATGTCAGGTCACCACTTTTGAAGGGCTGGCAGACCTTTTGGTGAGGGAACAAGCCCTTAGCACTTTGCCTGAGGACATGTGGATCTGGTTAGCTGATAGACAATGTGCTACTTCAGGTGACATGGGGAAGAAGGGATACCAATACCTAGCAAGCAGGGCATCCCTGCACAGGAAAAGGACTGCCAGTACTGCTCATGGGTCTAAAGTAACTCATGGTGGGCAGCACAGACTGCCCCAACAGAATCTGCCAGAAGCAGGGGAAGCCACTAGTCCATTTACATGTCCAAGACCTAGGGTTAAATGTTTTGAATACAACCAGTGGGGCCATGTGGCATACAGATGTCCATGGAGGCAAGGTAGGGAACAAAAGGTGAGGGAGCCAGTAAGTGGGGAAGACAAAATGCCAATAGTAGGTTGTCTTGAGACAACAGGGGTAAAGAACTACCATCCTGCAGATGTTCTGATAGGGAAGGATTTGGATGAGGCAGTACCATGTGCTTATGCAGTTACACGCAGTCAGGCTAGGAGACAAGCATGTAGGTCTGGTAGCCTGGGGGAGACCCAGACAGACTGCATACTTGCAACCAGGACTGGTGAGGTGGTTACTTCAGGGAGGCAGCTACTCTGTAGCAGTGAGACTGAATGTGAGCCGCAGCTGCTTGTGGGTTCTGATGTTCCCTTGGACAGTGGGACTGCAAAGGTAGAGATGAGTAGTAGTACCCAGGCTGACAGTGAGGCACCACTGTCAGAGGATGCCAGACTTCCTCTGGAAGGGGAGCCTAGAAGGGTTACAAAGGGAGAATTGAGACAGGCTCAGCTCTCAGACCCTACATTGCATGGCCTGAGGCAAGTAGCTAATGAGGCATCTGATTCTCAAGGGAAGGGGGAATCTGTATACTAGGGAAAAGGGTTACTGTATAAAGAGTGGACCCCTGAGGGAGGGCTAGAAGGTAAGAGGGTACAGCAGTTGGTAGTGCTTAGAGCCTACCATCTGGCGCTTCTAGCCATAGCCCATGATATTCTCTTTGCAGGTCATATGGGCATAAAATGTACAAAGAGACATATTATACAGAACGTCTATTGGCCTGGAATTTCCAGAGATGTAACCGGGTAATGCAAGACCTGTGAGCAATGCCAAAATGTAGGCAAGGCAGGAGACAAGGTGAGAGCTCCTTTGATACCTTTGTCTGTGATTGAGGAGCCATTTCAGAGGGTAGCTATGGATATTCTGGGGCCTCTGAGTACCCCAAGTTCCACAGAGAAAAAGTATATCCTAGTGATAATAGATTATGCTACAAGATACCCTGAGACAGTGGCTTTGTCCTCTGTTGAGGCAGAAAAGGAGGCAAATGCTTTGTTAGAGATTTTCAACAGGGTATGTTTCCCAAAAGAAATACTGACTGACAGAGGTGCCAATTTCATGTCAGACCTGCTGGCTTGTCTGTGGAAGTACTGTGGGGTGAAGCACCTGAAGACACGCCCCCTACCATCCCCAGATTAATGGTCTGGTTGAGAGGTTAAACTCTACAATCAAGTCCATGCTACAGGCATTTGCGGACCAGTTTAAGAGGGAGTGGGACAAATATTTGCCCCATCTGTTGTTTGCTTACAGAGTGGTTCCCCAGGAATCCACTGTTTTTTCACCCTTTGATTTGCTATATGGGCATAGGGTGAGGGGACCTCTAGATTTAATTCGAGATGAGTGGGAAGCTGAGTGTGAATCTCACAAGGAGTCTGTTGTGGCATATGTCCTAAACCTCAGGACAAGGCTCAGGGAACTCATGGGCCTGTCTCAGGAGAACCTGGCAGAAGCCCAACAACAGAAAAAGGTATGGTATGACAGAAATGCTCGAGCTAGAGAGTATGCTGTAGGGCAGCAGGTAATGTTTCTCATTCCTGTCAGACACAACAAGCTGCATGCAGCTTGGGAGAAACCATACATGGTGGTAAGAAAGGTAAGTGATGTTAACTACTTGGTAGAACTGCTAGGCAGAAGGCAAGGGCACAAACTGTACCATGTTAACATGATGAAACCTTACCATGATAGGGAGGTCCTTGTGCTGAGTATTTGCAGTGGGTTGCAGGAGGAGTCTGAGGGAGATCTGGTGACTGATCTCCTCAGTGAGACTCGGACTGTCACCTCAGTGGAAGGGGTAGCAATGTCTCAGCAGCTATCTCCTACCCAGGTTTGAGAAATCTGAGCAGTGTTACGGGTGCTAAACCAATAAACCGTAAACCAGTGACACCAATATAGTAGTTAAAAGCCAAAAGGAGTCACAAAGGCTGACTTCTCCTTGGTGTGAATATTCTGAAGAAGTCGGGTATTTGACCTGACGAAAAGCGCTTAAAGTTATTTTGTGGTCCTTTTATTCTTTCAGTAAAGTAAGTTTTAACTACTATATTGGTGTCACTGGTTTACGGTTTATTGGTTTAGTGCTGTTGGAGCTGCTTGCCGTTTCTTTCTTCAGTGTTACGGGTGTTTGGGAACATGTTCACTGGGAAACCAGGATGCACCCACCTGGTGCAGCACTAGGTGGATACAGGACCACAAAGGCCTATTAGACAGGCCCCTTTATAGGGTGCCTGAGAGAATCAAACAAACTCTGAGGGAGGAGATACAGGAGATGTTGGAACTAGGGGCAAGTCAAGAGTCCAACAGTCCCTGGGCCTCCCCAGTGGTGCTGGTGCCAAAGAAGGATGGCAGCACCAGGTTCTGTGAGGACTACAGGAAATTAAATAGTCACACAGAGTCAGATGTTTATCCCATGCCTAGGGCAGATGAAGCCCTAGAGCAACTGGGTGGGGCTAAGTGTCTTACAACCACTGATCTTACCAAGGGTTACTGACAGGTGCCCTTGACTCCCAGTGCTAGGGAGAAGTCAGCCTTTGTGACTCCTTTTGGCTTCGATTAGTTCACAAAGATGCCCTTTGGGATGAAAAATGGCCCAGTGACTTTCCAGAGGCTGGTAGATCATATCCTATCAGGAGTAGGAAGGTTTGCCCTTGCGTACCTAGATGATATTGCAATATACAGCCATTTCTGGCATGAACAACTTCAACATGTCAGGGAGGTGCTAGGCAAACTGCATAGAGCATGGTTTGCCATTAAGTCTAGCAAATGTCAGCTGGGTATGGCAGAGATCTCCTACTTAGGACATAGAGTGAGGAGTGGTAATATCAGGCCAGAACCTGCCAAAGTAGAAGCCATTCAGGCATGGTCTGCACCTGTTACCAAAACGCCGGTGAGGGCATTCTTAGGGAGAGCAGGGTACTACAGAAAGTTAGTCCCTGGTTATAGTACCATAGCTGCTCCCCTCACAGACCTGATAAGGAAAACAGGCCAGATAAGGTAGCGTGGACCCCAGCATGTGAGCAGGCATTCCAGAAGCTTAAAGAAGCTTTGGGAGGACCCCCTGTGTTAGCTAGTCCAGATTACAGCAAAGAATTTGTTGTGCAAGTGGATGCTTTGAACCATGGGGTAGGGGCTGTACTTAGCCAGATTTCCTCAGAGGAGGAAGAGCACCCAGTGGTTTATCTCAGTCATAAGCTCCATCCCAGGGAGGAATGTTATGCAGCTGTAGAAAAGGAATGTTTAGCCATAGTGTGGGCACTGCAGAAACTTCAGCCTTATCTGTATGGAAGAAAATTCACTGTAGTTACAGACCACAATCCCCTAACATGGTCACACAGATCCAGCCAGCAAAATGCCAAGTTGCTAAGATGGAGCTTAGGGTTACAAGCATATGATATATCAGTGCAGCACCACAGTGGGATTAGCAATGCCAATACAGATGGGCTGTCAAGACAAGCAATGGGGTAAGGTATACTTAGATAGACCTAACCCTCTCAAGCAACGTTTCTCAAGGGTCACTTGAAAAACTAGCTTGAGTTCTCTGGGGGGGGGGGAGATGTGTGAAGATAGGTGAAGGCTGCCAGCCTAGCTAGATAGAATTTTGTAGATAATTCTGTCATTTGTAAATATTAATGTAAGCCACAGGCTTGTTCTCTTAAATGTGAAAAGACAGTATTGGATGTTGAAGTGAAAAAAATGTAACAGCAATGCACTCTGCTGTAAGAAAGCTGATAAGTCAAGCATTGTGAAATTCTTTGATCTAAAACTCGGAGCCGAGATGTCTAGAGGAAGGCATTCTGCCTATTCTTTTGAGGCCACAGTTAATTGCTAGAGTATGCATTTATAATTTATTTTATTGCTGTAGCTTCCTGACCAGCTGCAAGATCAAAAGGGATATTAACCTCTGAGTTTCTGTTAACCTGGGAACCAGAAAGAAATGATGTAATCTGAAAAGAATCAGTGGTACTGTGTTATCAATTTAAGGACAGAAAGTATGAGGGCATTTAGCATTTGTCTTCAGAACATCCAACATCACCAGCACTGTCTTGCTCTATATGTAAGTTTATTTTAGAACTGTGTTTTCTCTTAGATATAGCTAAGAAATAGGAATATTAGATTATTTTTTTCTGTAATGATGTCAGAACTTTTCTACTGTATTATTTTAAGCATTTCCCTGTGATCTCTGAACTCTTGACTAGCACTGTGTAGTAAAAAGTATTGTCTTGTGTTTTTATTATTTATTATTAAATATTTTTAAACCTTTCAACTGTGGCTGTTTTGTGTACAGATAATTTAAGCTCCAGAGTACATTGCATGTATATAGTGATACTGGCCAAGCTACTCCAATAAGCCTTGTCTTTCAGTTGCACTTTCCATTTGGATAATAATATTGCATAGTATAATTGGGCACCCTTTCATAAGGGCCTTTTGGTAGTTGACAAATATTAGTGGGTGGTGGCAAGTGGTACTACCGTATAGTCTAGGTAAAAGGGGCACAGCTGGTGAACCTGTGCCAGCCTTCCCCAGGAGTGTCTGTGTGGTTGTATATAACTCTTTTCTCAAAGGGTGTGTGTGTCAACTTCTTAGGCAGGGACACGAAGCACTGGTTGGACGGAGAGGGTGTTGAGGTCTTAGTTTGCCCACTAGGCTGAGATCTGGACCCTATAGCTGTGCCAGTGGGGAGTCTTATTGGGGACCTGAAGAGAAAGGGAGAAACCAGCCCCAGACTGACTGTGATCTCTGTGTGCTGTTAAGGGAAATTGTATTTTACTGTATTTCTTATCCTTTCCCTATATGGACGCCCCTCACTGTTGTTAATGGTGAGGATTGAGGCTCCTTGATTGCTGGGCCAATGCACGGGTGTCACAGAGGTATCTAAAGAGGAAATATGGGCATGGGAGAAAGAATTAGAGATTTAATATGATGCAGTATTTATGCAAAGGAAAAAGCAAAACTAATCAATACAAAAAAGCAGCACCAATGATATTTGAAGAGAAATACAGGCAAAGGCATCTGAATATGGAAAATGTCACAGTACAAAAAATAAGAAAACAAAAGGGAAAAGTAGAAAAGAGGATTAGTATGGAGACATTAAAGAAACGGAAAGTGAAGTTATGGATTACCTGCAGAGTGAAGAATTTAGTGTTGAAAATTCAACGTTGGTAACGTCCCAGCAAGACGAAACAACCAGTACCCAAATTAAGGAGAAATAGGTGGAGCTGGAAGCATCGGATCAGGTGCCATATGAAGATACTGTGGAGCCTTCAGTAGGAAACCAGTAGAAAAGTTTAATTGGAGTTCGCATCTTGGGAAGGAGCAGGAAACAGTAGCAACTCTGATGCAGTCAGTGTTGTGAAGTGATAGACTAGTGAGTTCCCATATGAAAGAGCAATGGATGATGCAGGATGCAGCTGAAGAGAATATGTCACACAAAGATGTTCTGGTTCTTTCTTTAGAATGCCCGCAGGAAACGGAGAGCAAAGAATGTGCCCTTAGCTTAGAAGAAAATGATCTAAGGGAAGAATTGCTTGGTTTAATACAGATGGATAGACATATTTAAATAAATTAAAGAAATAGATTACAGAATGTCAGTAAGACCCAAAATGATAGAAGTCTGATAAAACCAATGAACACAGTAAGCAAGAGTATTAACAGAAATTTATGTGATATAACAGAAGTAAATAGTATATATTACTGTGCAGCCAAATTAATAACAGATAAAGACTTATCACAAAAACACAGGGCAATAAGGGAAAGGAATGGGAGAAATCAAATAACATAATGGAAGTGTTGAATAGAGAAAACTATAAAGGAATTAAAACAAGAAGTGTCACTGTTCGAAGAGTATAGAAGAGGTAGATCAGGTCAACAAAAATACTTAGAAAGATAGATGTGATAAAAGCAATGTGCAGTATAAGAACAGGCCAGAACAGGCCAGGATCTATCACACAGTATTGCAAACAATAAACTAAAGATATCAGCAGAAGCAGAAAAACTTAGAAGATAAGCAGATAAATATAAAGGAAAAATACAAAATAAGCAATTCATTAATGACCCAAAAAGTTTTATAGAGAATAGGGAAATAAAGCAAAAGGAATAGGATAGAAATACCACCAAAAAAAAAGAAGTAGACACATCTTGGAGAAATATCTATACAGACCCTGTGGAACAAATGTAAAATAAATAAATAAAATAAATAAACATAACAAAGATGCTGAATAGATAGTAGAAGAAAAAGAAACAGTAAGAAGATCAAATGTGCAGGATATGAAACTGAATGAAGTTATAGCTAACAAAATTGAAAGAAAATGAGAAAAGCTCCTAAATGGAAAACCCCACGTCCAAGTGCAGTATCTAACATCTGGCTAAAAGTATTAACATCTTTATATGAAAATTTAGCCCTAAGTAAGAAATATTTATATGCACAACCCAAATAGACACCAACTTGGTTAAGAACAGGAAAAAACAATACTCCTACTTAAGAGTGAACCTGAAAACTATTCTAAAAGGTATAGACCAATAGCTTTTTATATGTCTAGCCAATACCAGCCAGGAGTGCTTACAGATGTATATGATACACCCTACATTGACCGATTACATTACAGTGAATGTGAAACAGTGGCAAACCCCTTTGCAGCTAAGCCATGATAAATGCAAAATTATTATTATTCCAGGGATAAAAATGCAAATTGACTGTGCCACTGTTGGTCTTTTTTCTTGCCCTTAACCCATTATGTGGTTTACTTAACAGATTAGGTCATGGCTACAGCTTAGCTACCAGAAAACAACAAAGTGTAATGACATCTCATCTTTTTGTGGATGATTTAAAACTGTATAGCTCATCAGATGAGGACCTGAAAGCACAAATGCAAGTGGTCAAAAATTTGCTAAGACGATATAAGAAAGTTATGTGGTCTTGATAAATGTGCAAAAAACAACCTTTAAAGCCAGAAAGCTGTAGCACCAAGAAAATATCAGTCTGGGACAGGAATGTGCTATAAAGGAAATTGATCAGGAGGAATGTAAACATAATTAGGAACTGATGAAGAATCGACAATAAAACATAAACAAATGTGAACAAAACTCAGTAAAGAATATTTTAGAAGACTAAAAATAATACTGAAAACAGCCCTGACATCTAGGAACAGTTTGCTCTAACTTACTGTTTTGGGGTGATTGACTGGCCCCAAAAGGTATTGGATCAGTTGGACAGGAAAACAAGAAAAATTATTCACACTTATGAAATGATTTATAAAAATCAGTGTATACATAGATTATATATTCCTCATTCTGATGGAGGTATGGGCCACCTCAAAACTGATTGCATGTATAGATCTGCAATCGTAGGACTGCATACATATTTGCCAACCTCCAAACAAACTAAAAGTTTTAAAACATTAGGAGAACAATTCCAAGATGATTTCCCTGCTTAGTTTAGCAGAATCATATTGTTGTCAAGTGGGAATGGAAATCAAACCAGAAGGAGACAAAAATTAGGCAGCAACTGAATGTGCCAAAAAACAAAAGAAAGAATATATGGTGAAGGATCAGATGAGAAGGTAAGAAATATGGAAAAGGCATAAATATAGTTGCAAGTACAGAAAACTCCTGGAACAACTTCATGTTGGTAAGGACGTGACAAAATAATGGCTAAGGAGAGATGAATTTAAATTAAAAAACTGAAGTTTTATATTGGCAGCCCAGAATATTGGACTACTTACACGTTGGTTTACAAAGTTCATTGAACATGTGGGAGAAACAGACAAATGAAATTTTTTTAAAACAGAGTTGGAAACAGTTGTACAATCTTGTTGCTGGATGTGAGACACTAATGATGGAGGGTCTGTATACTGAAAGGCATAATAATGTGGCAAGACTATTGCACTGAGAATTATACAAACATTACAATATTAAGTAGCTGAGAAGCATTGAAAACATGACCCACAAAGCATTATAGAGAATGATGGAGTGTATATTACACTGAATCACCCATTACCAACAGTTCAAAAATATATGCAAGAAAACCAGATATAGTACTCCATGAAAACAAGACAAAGGTAAAATTGATCATTGAAATTATAACACCCAGTGATTACAGTGTCTTATGTACAGAGAGACACAAAGCCATAAAATAACAGGATTTGCAGGCAGAAATGAGGACAGTGTGCAAGAAAGATACCCAGACAGTTCAAATAGTAGTAGGGGCAATGTGTCTTATAAAAAAGAATTTGCAGACATATTTAGATATGCTATCTATTTATATATGCAACTCAGTATGAATTGCAGAAGGAGTCGGAGTCGGCTCTGGGCACATTTTGGGTGCAGCGAAGAGCACTTTTGCTAACATCAAAGATTGAAACAATGCTAATTTCATGAACTTTAATCATACTTTGACTTAGGAATGGAGTCCATTCCCATCATGGTGTTAGAAACTCAAAAGACTTGGAGAAACTATATAAATAATGTTAAATGTATTCATTAAGACCTTGGGGAAAGTAATGCCACCTCCCAAAAAAATAATTAATCTTCAGTCCTTTTTAGATAAATTCTGCCAGATAAACTTATGTGTGTTATCAAATGTTAGCAGATCAATGCCAGTAAATTTAAAAAATAGCTCCAGGATGTTTTTTTTGTTTTTCTTTGAGTATGCTAGGAATGTATGTTGCTTTCTTTTACATCTGATATTATTCAGATGTTCTGAAGTCCACATTTTTAAGCTGTGTATGTCTTTCCTACTTAAAATGCTGAGTAGGAGCAAGTTGCAAGGTATACTACCAGTTCACTGTTATGTGTAATAAGATGACGAATTTCAAAAACTCTCACAAAAAAATTTGGCAAGCAGTGTTTCTGACAACAAACACAATCGATATATAAAAATGTGTTTTGGCTTTATCGCTGTTTGCACTTACCAGCATTCGAACATGTCACCCATGCATTTATGAGGGCCAAAAACCCATTTGACCTTAATTCATTCAAACAAATGCACAACACCTGCAAAAAAGAGCTTGAATGTAATATAGTAACTCAAAGTAGTTTGTAGTGAAAAGAATCTGTGAGTGCAAGGAATCAGTGAGATCTAGGTTAGGGAAACCATGTCAGTGTATGAGAAATCAGTGAGTTTAAGGGGACACAACAGTGTTAGTAGTGACGTATATAAACAGAATATAGGGTGTGATGCCTCACCACTGGCACCAGTGGGGGACGTACATTGGGAGGATGACAAGTACACACACAGTACTTCCAGATGCCGCTTTCTGCATCAAGTGCAGTTTCCCTTAAGAGCACACAGAGACCACAGTCAGTCCATAGCTGGTTCTCCCTCTTACTCCAGATCTCCAGTAAGACTGCCCACTGGCAAAGCTATAGAGTTGAAATCTCAGCTGAGTGGCCAAGCCCAAGACCTTCAACATCCTCTCTGTCCAACCACTGCTCCATGTCCCTGTCCAAGTAGCTCTCACACACACACACACACACACACACACACACACACACACACACACACACACACACACACACACACTGAGGTTTGATTTATACACACACACCTGGGAAAGGCTGGCATAGGTTTACTAGCTATGCCCCCTTTTTGCCCAGACTATAAGGTAGTTATCACTGCCACCAGCCACTCTTTGTCAGCTGCTTTAAGGCCCTTAACAAAGAGTGTCCAGTCTTACTATGTAATGTTGCTGTTAATACAAATGTTAGTTTGATCAAGAGCAAAGCTATTAGGAGTGTCCCACAGTGTCACCAGATAACTATGCAAGTACTCTCAAAACATAAATATCTCTACACAGATCAGCCACAATGAAAGGTTTAAATATATTTAATAATAATAAAAGAAGAAGACAATACTAAATATATATTTACAGTGGCATCAGAGTTCAAAATCACAGGAAATATTTAAAACAACATTGCAGCACAGTCTCAGATAATAACTATCTAAGCTAAGCTTTGCTATATTCCTGACTATATCTGAGAAAATTATACTGTTTTCTAGAAATATACTTCATCAGAGCAAGGAAGATGTGGTGAATGGATCTTCTGTAGTTGCTGTTGTCAGGTCCAAGACATAATACAGAATGCTGTGTCTCTCTCAGAGACTCTTCAAACTAATATAACTACGCAGTAGAGTCAAAAAGCTAATAAAACAGGACAAATTCCAATATTACCAGTCTGCCCTAGACTCCAAACAATTCTGGTCCTCCATAAACTCCATCCTCCACCCAGGTAAAGTCAGTACCTCTCCTCCTAACATCCCTCACTCCTCAGAAAATATTGCTACCTCATTCAACACACACTTCACCCAAACCATACTATCACTAGCTAAACAACACAACCCCCCTCCCCTCCAACCCACACCTTCAACTAGTAATCTTCCCACTGCCTTCTCTTTTTCTCCTGTACCTACCTCCAACATAAAAAAATTCTTAACTAAACTTAAACCCACCAAATTAGCAGCAGACAACCTCCCAAATGAATACCTACAAATCGCAGCTGATGCTCTGGCCTACCCAGTATCCATCTTGATTAACCGATCTCTGTCATAAAGTTACGTTCCCACACTGTGGAAAGTATCACTTATAATTCCCTTCCACAACGGCGGACCCCCCGCAGAACTAACCAGTTACCGCCCCATAGCTATTCTCTCTCCACTCTCCAAAATACTAGAGAGATGCATACACTCTCAGGTCTCAGACTACCTACTTACTAACAACCTCCTTTCCAGTACTCAGCATGGTTTCCGACCAAACCATAGCACCACCACTGCCTTACTCTCCTTTACTAACACTATCCTTCAGCATAAAAACAATGGCTATTTCTCCTCTGCTATTTTCCTAGACCTATCTAAAGCATTGGACATGGTCCCACATAAACAACTTATCTCTGTTCTCAATAACCTATCCTTCTCACAATCAGTCACCAACTGGTTTCAGAGTTACCTGTCTGACCGCCAGCAATCCGTTGTATGGCAGAATGACATATCTCCCCAACTACCTGTCTCCATAGGGGTTCCCCAAGGATCCATCCTTGGACCCCTACTCTTCTCAGTTTACACCAATAATCTAGCCTCTGCCACCAAACATGGCACACTCATACAATACGCAGATGACTCGACCATCACCTGCTCAGCCCAGTCCCTACCCAAACTGCAAAAAGTCACACAGGAAAACTTTTCCTCTGTTGAAACATGGTTAGCCGATGCCCAATTAATACTCAACCCAAACAAAACTAAACTACTCATCTTCCAACCCACCAAACATACTCAAAACAACTCTCACTTTAACATCACAGCAAAAGACAACACCACTATATACCCAACTGAACACACCAAATTGCTAGGAGTGGAAATAGACAATAAACTAAAATTTGACATTCACATATCCATGACCATAAAAAAGTCTACAAAAAACTAGGAGCGTTATACAGAAATAAGCAATTTCTCACCAAAGCAGCAAAGATTTCAATAGCAAATTCCCACCTTATCTCCACCCTACTTTATGCCTCTCCAATATATACCAACCTAAGGCAATGTGATCTAAACAAGCTAGAGACCTGCTACAACAAAATTGCCAAATTCGCCACAGGGGCATCCTACCGTAGTCACCATTGTCTCTCACTTGCTGAACTGGGCTGGCTTGAACTCCCTCACCTCCTTCAGTGGTATCTAGTAAACCATCCACTAAATGTCCCATCCCTCCAGAATCTACTCCAACCCTATCACACCACCAGACCACTAAGATCCAGCAACAAAAATCACTTGCAGATCACTAAAGCCAATAACTCTGCTGGTGAAGCACTATTCTCTTGAGCCATAGCCAAATTATGGAACTCACTCCCACCCACAATTACCTCCGTACCATCAGGCACCCACTTCAAAACTTTACTAAAAGCGCACCTAAAACATGCTGGCTATGCCCTTGTAACTCCCACTCTAATATCATCCACCCCATCCAACCACTACCTTTCTTTCCACCCCACTAACTACCTTGATTATAGCAAGCTCAGATGCTCATAAGCCTAGTACTTATTATACAGCAGGAACTTCTCATTGTAACATTTGTTAATGTCTGTTATGTACTTCACAGATAAAGATTCTAGTTGTCTACTGTTGTACTATGTTCTTCATCTGTAAGTATGTTGTAAGCAATTGCTATGTTAAATTGTTAATCGCTATGTAATCCAATGTAACTACTGTCTGTTTATTTTACTGTGCAGCTTTTTTCCCCGGGCCTCCACTGAAAATGGACCTACGTCCAGTCGGACACTCCCGGTCAACAAATTTAAATAAATAAATAAATATCTCAAATGTTACTGCAGAAATAGCTTGTAGAATGATATCATTTCTTGTCATCTGACTCTATCCCAGGTGAAACCCCCAGTGCTGGAATCTGGCAGTATTTTGCATCTACCTGTGAAAATACATAGACCTCAGATCTATTGCAGAGACTGGAAGTCATAAAACGATAAAACACTTCTAAGACAATACAGAAAGCTTCTCAGCACAGACATTGTGTCTCCTTGCTGCCATAAAGTAATTTAATTTCAGCTATTTTTCTGAAATTTACTAGACTGAGGTTATCCTCCTGTATCCCAGCTTCCACTGTTAAAACATTTACATCTACACAGTTACAGTATTGCATGTACATTGCTGGTCTTTTCCAGCAGGGCATGCTGTGGATCCATTTTAAACACAAGCATTTTGCAACCCCTTTTCAACACGCACGTCTGTACAAACAAGTCTGATGTACACATTACATACAGTTCTAATACAGTTGTAACACAATTATCTTACACAAATCATTTTGATATTCACCAATGACATGTAATTATTTACAAAACTCTAGATAGCCAAGCTGGCAGTATCTCCTTTTGTGACATAGTGTATGAAGACAAAGAAAGTAGTATAGGTTACAAACAGGTTTATAAATTGATACAGATAATTCACCAGTAGTTCACATTTCTGAGTACATTCACCAAATGTCAAGTACTTCAGATTTTACATTGTTTCATGCATTCACCAGTAGGAACATACATAGCAGCTTGAGTTTCTACACTAAATAGTGATATTAGGTAGAATTGCAACAGTAAATATAAATATTTTAGGAAACAACAATATCAGTTAATTACTAGTATGCACTTAATGTTGCAGTTTACTGAACTATACATAAATCTTCTTAGATGATCTCAGTATTGGACTAAAGTGATCACAGTATCATTGGTGCCAGATTTAAGATGAATGGCAGTGTATATATAATGAAACAACTGTTTACTTATCTGGATAAAAGTTGTAACACACACACACACACACACACACACACACACACACACACACACACACACACACACACACACACACACACACACTGTACTTTAAAATGGATGTAAAAGAAAAGCAAAGTAAAAAAGATGTATTGTTTTCAAACACAAATACCAAATCCAAGTGTAAAACAATGTATGCAGTACCCTACACACAACAGAGTACCTTATAGAGGCTAAATTATACCTTACAGTCTTCTAAAATAGGAGAGGCAGACAGCAGCAGACTCAGATCCAGGTCAAGACAGGCTGGAGAATCCTATCAGACTATGATTTTGAAAGGAGATAAGGTACTGTGATATTTTTATCAGTAATCACACATTTTTTTTTACAAAACAAGTATTTTATTGGCAAACTATAAAATAGGCTTCACTTTTTACCAGGAGAATAAACAGTGAAAAATGGCAACACAAGATAAATGTCAAGAAAAACAAAAAGTTCAGTCTACTTGCCATATTCACAGCCACAACTTAAAGCAGGTGCTCAGCATGACCTGTACAGCTTAACAGTCTCTTTGAAGTGCATCTTTATGAATGAGCCCATAAAATAAGAAGTCTTTATTACAATACAGTCTGTTTCCCCGTACTTTAAACTGACAAGCTTAGGTAATGGGAAACATTCAGTATTACACCAGAACAAGGTAAATAAAGTCTCTCACCAGCTTAGATACAACAAACCAACTGGTTGCCAAAATCTCTTTAGTACAGGTAATCTCCAAGTTGTGTGATACCAGACCCTCCCTAGTAAATGTGAACATTCTACTGGACTCCTGCCTCAGAGTCAGTTTCCCCTGGTCTCGGGCGATATCTGTCTTTAACCACAAACAAGCAGTTTATACTCCTTTGGATTTCCCAATGACTTCTGCCATCCTGATTCTGCCTTCCCCCTTAAAGAGGAGCAGGTAATCCATCGATGGATTTGCACCTGGAAGCTCATACAGGTTGGTTTAAAGTGCTGGACCCCATTAATCTATCACTTCTGTTCCCACACTAGTCTTCCCAAAAGTTGTTCTAACATTTAAGTACTACCTATTTCAGCCAAGACTAATGACACAATGCCAAATTACCCTACATCTTTTCGGCATGGCTTATCTGCTAGGCATTTACCCTATAGAGCCACCATGCTGTGTTACAGTTTATACAGAAGAGAGTGATGGTTGGCAAATATAACAAGGTGAGGAGGAGTCAGGCTGCACAAAAGGACAAAAGAAAGAAAAAAGAAACAACACATCTCCCTGTTATTATGCAAGTGTGGAGTAGGCAAGAAGTGCTACCTTCAACATAAAGTAGTGAGGGGTGCACACTTGCGTGGGAGAGACTGCTTTTGATGTTGTGGGGGCCATCAGATTAATTTCAGGGACTGAACTGTCTGCAGGCTAGCAAAAGCATTGGCAGCAACATTTAACTTTGACCAGAATCCTATTGTAGTTAGTTAAGTGTGCACACGCACACTGGTGCTATCAGAGAGCAGTCTTCTGCTGAAGAGGCATAAGGTGAGCAGGATGCACACAACAGAGTGAGACTATGTGTTGTTTTTAAACAATTTTTTTTTAATTATGACAAGACGTACACACATACATTAAAAGAAAAGAAAACAAACCATATTAACATTTGCCATATTGACATATATGTTTTGTTTCCTTTTAACAATTATTCACTCTAGTATTGCATACTAGCAATGTATCTTTCTTCAAAGAATCTTTGAGACATCTTTCCTCCCAGTGGCTATGCTCATGTGCTAGTGCCTCACAACCCATAACCTGACTCTCTCTCTCCTACTAATCCACCTTTCCTACCTCCATCCTATATTACCTTCTAAAACTTCCACCTTTATCCCTGGATGATAATCTACGTCTGATTGCTGTATCTATGTATACACATGCTGTCAGTACGTTGATTTATGTACAACTGCTTTGTCTTCTTACTTTGTTTGATTGTTAAAAGTCTTGTTGTATTTGCCAATTGAGTATTTATCAAATGTATGTATTGTATAAATCTTTATGGAGCTTTTCTCCCCGGGCCTCCACTGAAAATGGGTACTTTCTGGCCCAGTGGACTTTTCCAGTAAACAAATGCAAATAAATAAATAAATTGCTCAGTTCCTACTTTCCCTCAAATCTCACTCCTCCACCTGAACATTATTCTGCTTGTATTGTTTCCACAAATTCCATTTATTTCTATGCAGTTTGCTTCTTCCCTTTTCTAAAGATCCCACTTGAATTCTTTTATCTCCTTTACAATGTCCAGTACTTTAGTTACAGTTGGTTTAGATTTTGATTTCATTTTTTTGGCAGCCAGTAGCATTAAATTTAATAAGGCCTTATTATGCATAGGCAACTCAGATCCTTGCCTCAGCTCAAAATAATCATTTCCTTGGTTACAGGATTGAGACTGTGTTATACAATGTAAAAGAGAAAACCACTTAAGAAAAAGAGGATTTTTTTGCAGTGTTAGTGAAGTAGTCTTGCAAGCAAGAGTATACTGACACTGTATGACTTAAACACATAGTTGGTCATGAATTTCATGCAGTAGCTAAACAGCACGAGTCTGCCATACAGAAATGAGAAATGGGAAGGGATTGCTTGGAGTCAACATGCTACTGATGCTTACAGTGTAGGGGCACTGGAAAACACATTTCTTCTTCCTACCTAATGATCTTTAAGGGTGTATTGCCAACCCGGACATCAGGATGGGGGGGGTTTCTGTGATAACGTACCACTGTGTTGCAAAAGGTAGAAGTTGGCTGCTGACAATGAGCTTTAAAGGTATATTTGCCAACATGTCTACCAGGAGGTCAAATGTTTTGTTTCACTGCTAACGTACTAGATGTTTGCTGATTGCAGCAGACAGATCTAGCGAGCTGTAAAGGTATATTTGCCAGCAGTTCCACCAGGTGGTCAGATATCTTATTTCAAAGATAAGGTACTACTGGGTTGCAAAAGGCAAAAGTTCACAGACTGCAGTGAGATGATCTTATAGACTTTTAAAATGGGAGAGAGAGCCAATGGCAGACTCAGCTCCAAGTAAAGGTAGGTGAAGGATTCCTATTTGACTTAGTTTAAAGAAATGCAATGTTATTTAATTTATTCTCCTTCTATAAACTTGTAGTACAAAGTGTGCCCATTGCCTTAATTTGGAGCATCCTAAAATGCATCTGTGCTGCTGGAGCCACTCATTACAGTGTTTTTCATCTTTCACATTTCCAGTCTACTTTGTGAAGCTGGTGAACATATGTTTCCTAGATTTCTTCAGTATTAATGTGGATGGCCTGCATGTAGGCTGTTCAAGACATACAGTAAACTCTCAGGTAACCGGCACTCATGGGGATTGGCAGATGCCAGATAACTGTAGTTTCTGGTTACTTGAGAGTTACTATTAAAAATAGGCCTGACTAATACTGTAACCTAAACTATTTGGTTGCTTTGACTTGTTCTCAGGTTGGGGGGAGAGGGAATTTATTTCTATCTTCCTTTTTAAAACTTTAAAACTCTAAAAACGTAAGGTATGTTTATGTGGTGGTGGTGGGGGGGACAGGAAGTGCAACACATGAAAATTGTACTGTATTTCTTTGATGTTTTTTTGCCGGTTTCTTGAGTTCCGGTGAACTGAGAGTTTACTGTACGTTGTTGTCCTTCCAAGTTATCAGTCCTTAGAAATGACCTTTGTTGAAGTTTTTTTGACATGATGGTTGTATTTTCTGCTTTGTACATTTCTTTTTATGGCTTGAAGATTGTCAACACTTGTTAGTTAAAACTGAACTTCTGCTGACCAGTAGAGTTAACTTGTCTGCCAAACATTTAATTGTTAGTCAACAAGCACATTTGTTTTTCAGCCAGACAAATTTTTATGATGACTAGTACAGTTGAATTTTAATCTTACTGTTAGCTTCAGCTTTTTGCAGCTGTTGATTCTTTGTTACATTATATATTTCTGATGATTTTTAATGTGCATTTATCACAGCAGTTTTAGTCTTGCAATATTTGATATTGCCATTTTTGTCATTGCTTAAATATATTTTTGCTGTTTTTTAAATTGTCTGTGGTAGTTTTATCATTTTTTGAGCATTTTTGTCAATGTTTTTCTTCTCTCTGTGCTAATGTTCTTTTATTTATTTCTACCTGTTTAAACATTTGGTTCTCTACTATGAGACTGTCCTGTTCCAGGGAACCACCTGGTCACCCTCCACCCTTTTGACTCATTACTTTTTTTCTTTGGTATCCTTGAAATGTTGGAGATAAGGTATTGCTAGTAGTCATAAGATGGGTTGATGACACTGAGCTTTTGTATGCCTTGCTCTGGGCAGTTTCATCAATGTTTTGGTTACTCAGCACAGCCTATGGATGAGATATAGTTTAGTCAGTGGTCCCCCCATCTTATTATGTTACACTGAGAGTTGAGTTGTTATTTCCATCCTTAAATCCTGCCTGGAGCTGTGTTGCTTAATGTCAGGTTAATTTGAAGAAAGCCTGCATTGTATACAACTTGTTTTATAATACTGACCTGACTGTGTGACAGTTTAGACTAAATTATTATGCATATTGACCAGGTCTCTTGCATTACTGATACCCATTGGAATGATATAGTGATAATGTAGTTTGTTTTTTCTTCTACAGTTGAGGTGTCCCATGTGAATTTTGGAAGTCTCACGATGTTTGATTTTGCTACTGGTGTAGGAGTGAATTGCAGATTTCCCCTGTTTTGTTCACTAGGCTACATAGAAAATTTCTATAAAAATTCTCTTATTTGCTAGCCTCAGCTGGTGGCTTAAGGGAATGAAGCCCTGACAATTGCCCATGCAAGCTAAGTTCGACTAGTGGCTCAGGTACTTAATGACACAGGCAAGGGAGGATTGATGTGCTAATTCCTGGGACCTCTAGGTGTAGTCCTGCTTGAGGCTGGGACACAAGAGATCACTGAGATGGATGTGGAGGAAAGGCTGAGTAGGTGTGACTATTCTACATGCTTAGGGTTGGTAAAAAGGAAGCAAATCCACCCATGGTTTAGTGGAAAAAGATATGTCTTCATTAGGGCAGAGTTGCCCTAAATTAGTTGTCAGAGATTTGCTGAGTATTTCAGGGACATGATTTAAACTCCATGCCATTATGGTAATCGAGTTTGCTGCCTGTTCTTCATGGATTCAGACTTCATCTTCCCCAAAGCTTGTACCCTCCCATTCCTTTACAGCAGTCTCCTGCCTTCCTTCAAACTGACTGTGATGAGCTGGCTGCCATTTTGAAGAGATTTGACTCTAGGCAGACCAGTCTTTAATCACCTCTTCAGATGGTAGAAGAATACAAGGAGTCTCCTTTTTTACTTATTACCAGCATTTCTTTTTCTCTAGCACCGACATTTTCATCACCAGTGGCCATCTCCCAAGTTATAGCATTGGGCTTTGTAATAGCAGCTTCTTTATGTCAGGCATCGGTGTTACCAATGCTGACTTTTCCTAATGTCCATTGGCTGTACCCTTCATCCAGCACTCTTCTTGCCACCACTGTGTTTCCAGTGCCATCGTTTGTGGCACTGATAGGTGTAAAGCCAATGTTTTTGACATTGACAGTTTCAGCATCTCTGGTTCCAGTGTTGACATTTCGGATATAGATAGCTCTTGTACTAGCTTTTTCTGACCTTCGTTCCCCCAGTCCCAACTTCTTTTGTGGTTAATAGTCATAACAACATGAGGGTACTGAGAACTGGCTCTCATCCCAGTCCAACCCTCAGTGAGATCATGGGCTGAAGACCAGGGTCCCTGCTGTCCGTCTGAAGGCTGAAGAATCCTGGCACCTTTACCAGTTCTCTCTCACAGAAGTCAGTCAAGGAATGATTTTCACTTCACATACTATCTTGGAAAAGTTATCTAGGTTCTTGTAGGCCAGGGAGACCAGCAGTTACGCATTCCCATTCCACACCACATCCTGTAACATGTCATTGCTTTACCAGCTGTCCCACCATTTCTAAAGTCAGTGGCAATTTAAGAAGTAAAAAGAAAAAAACTCAATGAAATAGCTATCCAAGACATCCCAGAAGTCCCACCTGATAACAAAGGTCTAAGATATTATTCCAGATTCTTTTTGATGTCAAAGAACACCAAAAACTTCAGACTGATTTTAGATTTCATTTGCTTAACTGCATATCTGAAGTAGTTTACTTCATTTGGTCTTCAACCTGTGGGTACCAGATCCGTATCAGATCTGAGGCGGCAAATTCACTAGTATCTGCTCCGAGCTCCTCCTCTTACCCTTAATACACCTCCACTACCTTCCAACCCCCAGATCTCATTTGCCGTGGCTTGTCTGAAGCATCGTGATCCTGAGCTCCGAGTTAGTGAGTGGGTTATTTGTTTATTAAGCAGTCTTTTTTTAGTTTTTTGAGTGTTAGCTGATCAGTATAGGTTCCCTCTCCTCCTCCCCTCGCTGGTGCGTCATGTTTTAGGGTTTTCCTGTAGTTTTTCAGTGTTAGTTTGTTAGAGTGTGTTGCTTCCCCTCCCCCCTCAGCGTTCTGTGTGCCTTTGAATGTGTGGTGAGTGGGTCTGAGTGGGAAATAAGTATTTTTTTTTCTCCTTTCCTTCTCTTGTGTGTGTGCTGTTTGCTTCTGCAGAAACATGGCTGACCCCAAGCCTGTCTTCAAGAGGTGCACTGAGTGTGGGCACAAGTCGTCACCAGCTGATGGCCACACTCTTTGCATTATGTGCTTGGGTGTAGCACATTTGAGTACTGACTGTACCATTTGCGTGGGTTTTAACCCATGAGCCTTTAAGGATAAAAAGGCTAAGTTGGCCCTGAAAGGCCTTCTACCCACTACTGAGACGGCTGCCTCTTACACTGCTTCGGTCATAGCGGCTGCTGTGGCTGCCACTCCTTCCTCTCTTGCCTGTGCTTCTCCTCCCTCCCAGGCTGGGACTCAACATTCCGTTTCTAAGCCTGTGGAAGTGGAGCGCAGAAGGGGCAGAGAGAAGGAGAGAGAGCATAGACCAGAGAAATGCAAGAGGTCCCCGGACCTCTCTTCTACTCCCGCCAAAAGTCAGGCTAGGATCCATGACTCCTCTCAGCTCTGATCTCCGAGATTTTCCCCAGAGCCGGAGGAGACACGACCACCATCTAGGGCCTCAGTTCCTTGACCCGCCAGGTCGGAGTCCGTGGCCTCGGCGAGGTCCACCCAAAGCTTATCTGAAGTTGACATGGATAAAATGATGAGGAGGTTCATTCGTACTCATATCCAGATGGGAGTCTTACCAGCCTCCACTCCCTCTAGAGATGGGAGCTCGCTTCCTTTCTTCACACCAATTTCTCCCTCTCCGATCCATCCACCGAGTTCAGAGTACTTGGATCTGAGGATGGCCTTAGTCATGGGGTTGGTGCCGCTGGTTCCTGTCTCCTTGACATCAGCAGCTGCTTGGAGTGTGTTAGATCTGACTAGTTTGGATCCAAGTGGCTCTCGGAACCTGGGTGTCGGATCCGAGGGAGCAGAACTTTTTCCATCGGCTCTGACATTGTTGGGCCAAGTTTTCCCCCTCGGAAATCCATCCACTTTGGGCCCGGCTCTGATTCTCACATTGGATCCGGAGAGAGCGGTTTCTTCAATGGTGCCCCAGGAGGCTCGTTCTCCCTTGGCATTCGATGTGGTAGAAAGGGTTCTCTTCACTGGATCGAGACCCTTGACTATTTCCTCGGACTCCACCCTGACTTCCTCGGCTCTGTCTATGAATCCCATAATTTTACCAGAGGGACAGCCCATGCTCGAGGAGCCCCATGTGGTTCCCCCTGAGGAACAAGTGACTTGCGAGTTCCTCCCGGAGAGCCCCACCAGAGACATGCCTCACAAGCATACATGTAAGAGGATGCACTTGGGCTCCCCCGAGTCCCTCACCGAGGACATGGATTTGGATGAAGGGGAAGGTTCCCCCAGGTCATCTCCTGAGGATGTCTCCTTTGGAGACATCGTGGAAATCCTATGCCAACGGGGAGGTTGGTCCGCCCCTAAACCTTCTTCTGACGAATCTGTGTTCCTGGAGGCTTTCGGCACAGGCCCATCTACTTCCTGGGTATCCTCTCCCACAGATCCTCTGGTGGACCTGGTCACCTCATGGGCCTGGAAGGAGCCAGACACCATGGAACCAATCCCGAAACATCCAGACAAGATCTTGGGTCCACCCTCAGATAGACCAGCGTGGAACAAGGGCTCACCTGTAGACGCTATGGTGGTGGCAGCAGCAACTAAAAGGAACTAGCCCAGGAGAGTTCCTTGGTTCATTCCCCCTGACCGAGAGTCTTGGATAATGGACCGCTTAGGGAAGCGGGTTTATGCGTCAGTGACCTTTTCCATCAGGGCGCTGAACTACCTGGCACACGTTATGAGACTACAGCGCGACCTGGTCAAGGAACTGGTTGAGTCTCCCCCTAAGTTCTTGTCGCAGGAGGACAGAGACATGTTCTCTGTGTGGATGGCCACTTTAAAAGCAGTCTCCAGTATCTCCATGTGACTCCTTTCACATACTACTGAAGGAGCGGCTAGGGCAGCTGGGTCTGGCATGTCGATGAGGAGCAATGCTTGGCTCAGACTATGTCAGTTTTTGGAACCTTTCAAGGTGTCTTTTGCCAACGCCCATTATGACGGCTCTACTCTTTTTGGTAAGGCCGTCAAAGAGACTTTGGTCCAGAGTGCGAAAGACAGGAAGACACTTTCTGCTGTCGGAATCCGATGGGACCTTACTATGGTTCTTCAAGCTTTGGTCGCTCCACCATTTGAACCTGCTGCAACCACAGATCTTAAGTTTTTGCCTTGGAAAACAGCATTTCTAGTCGCTATCACCTCTGCTAAAAGGGTTTCATAACTGCAAGCTTTGTCTATTAAAGTTCCATATATGATTTTCCATAAAGATAGGGTTTCCCTTTGGACCAATCCGTCCTTTCTTCCCAAGGTTGCATCACAAGTAAACATCAATCAGACCATTAACTTACCTGTTTTCTTTCCAAATTTTGCTAACAAAATTGAATACAGACTCCACTTGTTGGATGTTCATAGACAGCTACAATTTTATTTACACAGGATTAAAACCTTTCGTAAATCTGATCAATTGTTTGTGTCATTCTCTAAACCCTTTTTGGGTAAACCTATCTCCAAGGTTACTATTGCTAAGTGGATTTCCTTGTGCATCCTTCAAGTCTATAAGAATAAAGGTTTGTCTCCTCCGGGTCAGGTGAAAGCTCATTCCACTAGGTCAATGGCTACTTCTGCGGCCTTTTGGTCTAGAGTCTCATTGGATGATATTTATTCTGCAGCTACTTGGTCCTCATATCATACCTTTATCTCTCACTACAAATTGGATTTGACTTCTAGAAGGAGAACATCCTTTGGTTCCGTGGTGTTCCGGAATATACTTCCATGCGGGCCACCCAGGAGTTTAGTAGCTGGGGACTCCCACAGGTTGAAGACCAAATGAAGTAAACTACGTCAGATAAAGACATTATGTACTCACCATAACGTTCCATCTGAGTAGTTCTACTTCATTTGTCTTCAACCATCCCTCCCTCCCTCCCCCTGGCCTTATCATATGGACAGCCTGTTTGGCTGCAGTTTTTAGGTCATAAGGTATTCTTTCAGGTCGGGTTCTCAGTATAAGTGGCAGGAAACTCGATCTGGGGGTTGGAAGGTAGTGGAGGTGTATTATGGGTAAGGGGAGGAGCTTGGAGCTCGGAGCAGATGCTAGTGAATTTGCTGGCTCGGATCCGATATGGATCTGGTACCCACAGGTTGAAGACTAATGAAGTAGAACTACTCAGATGAAACGTTATGGTGAGTACATAACTTCTTTTTATCTCCAAAGAGACTTTTTTGTTAGTTATGGTGTAGCCTATTCTTTCTCATTGATTCAGAGGAGACTGGTTGTGGTGTTTAGGCCTCTACGATGCCTGTTTACACGTAAAGATGACAGTGTATTGAAGAAGGCTTCTGCCCTCCTGCGTAGGAGCCAGTCAGTGCTGGTTTCACGTTTCCCTTTGACTCATCTCTGGTGGGCACATTTAAAAAAAAGGCCTATCTCAGGTTGTGTCCAAGATTTTCTCTGTCTAAATGACTGCCTTCTTGACACTCATACAAGATATTCTCCATCAGTACAGTGAGCCTTTGCTTAAACTTTTCTTCTTCCTGAGAGTCACAGTGAGCTTCAAACTGTTACCTCCTCCCATTGCAAATGTTTATGTTCACTGAGTATTTCATAGACAAGAAGATTTGTTGGGTCTTTCTACCCAAGAGCAAGTTCCTCCTTTTTTTGCAAACAGCCTGTCATTTAGTGTCCCCCTTCACAGCTTTGGTAGAGATATGCTTCAAGATTCTGAGACTGGTGGCAACATAATACTTTACGCTTCCCTCCTACCAGTCTTCATATGAGGGTCTTTCAGTTAGCTGTTCATGTAAGTATACTGGCTACAGCATTATGATTTTCTTCTTCATTCCATTATGATTTCCAAGTTATGCCACCCTCACCTAACCTGGTGATGCTAGTAAGCAAGCCATCTGGAATAGAATCTTTCCAGCTCCAGACTCCTTAAGAAACAATGACAGTGGATGCCTTTGGCCAAGAGGGCATTTCAACAGGCCAACAATCTAAGGAGTTAGAATTCCAGGAGTCTCTTTTACATGTCAATATCCTGGAGATGAGGTCAGTGCTACTAACCCTTATGACATCCAAAGATTCATATCCATTAAGTTGGACAGCATAGCTTCAGTCTGGTACATCAACAAATGGTGAATTCACTTTTGCCTATTGTGTTATGAGACCATGTGGATATGAGACTGAGCAATCAAATCTCATTGCTTCATTGTGGGGATGCATATTTTGGTGAAAGAGAATTCATTATCAGACAGATTAAGTTGTTGTCTCCTTATGCCCCATGAATGGTCAGTCAAGTCATTCAAATGAGAATATTTTGCCTTTGGGATTTCTGATGTGTGGCATTTTTGCTTATCCAGTCAGCACTGAATATGACAACTTCTTGAGGATGGGCAAAAGATGCCCTAGCCAACCCTTGGCAAAATGGCCTTTTTAGGATTTCCTCCTTCTTCTCTGATTATGTGATTGATCAAAAAAATAAAATAAAATAAAAACCAGAGTCCACAAGGCCAAATTGATTGTTATGACTCTTTTTTTTTTTTGGCTGTGACAGCTCCAATTCCTTCTTTTTTTGGCTCTGTCTTCTCAATATGTTTTTAAAACTTCAGCCTTCTAATATGCTTGTTTGTCTCCCTTCAGCAAAGCCTCAGCAGAACCTGGATGCCCCGAGGCTAACTAGCTGTCTTCTTTAGTTCCTTTGTGGCTGGGTGCGTGGGTTCCTTTGATAGAGAAATATCTGTCTTTACATCAGCCCAATAGCTTTTTAAAGAAAGGTCCACTCTTCCATCTGGCCAGGTAATATGGAAATATAGATCCTTTTTTTCTGCACCTATTCTTCTGGGTCTTCACTATCAAAAATCTCTGAATCTGGCCTACATGATGCTTCTATTAAGGTCCATTTGGAGGCTATGTGTAACTGTTATTAAGAAAGAAAGAAAAATAAATAAATGAATAAATAAAAGTTCTGTTTCCCTCGCATCCTTGAATGTCTGAAAGGCCTTTTTGTAGGGTACCTTTCATTTCATGGTGCCACTCAGAGATCCGGAACTGTCTTAAGGTTCATAGGTTCATAGGTGTGTACTAGGCTAATGGGGTCTATATTATAAAATCGAATGTTATAATATCGAACCCTAAACACCGAAATCTGAAAACATCGAACAGTCAGAATAGCAAATTTTTTCCCAGGGAAAAAAAAATCGCTATTCCGAGAAACATACATACAACACATACACACACAAAAAACAGCAATGCACACACATACACTTAAAATCTTACACCTAAACCTAAACTAAACTTTACATACACTACTAGCTATCCACTTACCTTAACCAAACCCTAACCCTAAGGTGCATCACTATCGCACACTCACCTCACCCGCGCCCTAACCCTAACTCACCTAACCCGCGCCCTAACCCTAACCTACACACAATCGCACACTTACCTGAACCCGACCCATAATGTTCCAACATATCGAACGCTGAAAACAGCAAAGTCACAGCAACGGCCCACCAAATTCTTTCCCTGAGAAAGAATTTGGTGTCCTGCACCTTCGCTGTTTTCAGGGTTCGACATTACGGGTTCAATATTATAACATTCAAACTTTATAAAATTCGATGTTATAATATAGACCCGGCTAATGACCCTGGGGCCTTTACAAGCCTAGCCATAGGATTACCGTGGCATCGTGCCACCCAAACTTAGTTCCCAGTGCCTCTGTCGAGTAGAGGCACTGGAGTTATCCTCGGGGTGAATTTTCTATTTCCCATCCACTCATCAAAATTTCTCTTGAAGATGGTCAGCGAGGTAGGTGTTCTTCTTGACATGTATGGAAAGTCTATTCTATAGCATGGGCAGTCTCTGGGTTATGTTTTTCTTCTGGCATTTGTTTTATGCTTTGAATACTGAGGTTTTTCTGTTTTTGAGCATGTGGACTCATTAGATTTGAAATTAATGTTTTGAAAGCCAATTTTCCCTGGTGACATTTACCTCTGCTAAGCGAATTTGAAATCACAGGAAATTTAAGATGTTAAGTTGTCTATCTCGCATTCATTCTTGCTGGATGGGTTCGGAGCCGACCTCGGCTCGGACTCGGCCACTCTAAAGCTCGAGAGTTGGTTCCACCGGCTCGAGGCTCCCCTTATATCCCACAATGCTAGGCGAGAGTTACCTCAGATCTCGTTTGCCGCTAAGCTATCGAGGTTGGTTTTCTACCGGTTCTTGGTAAGTGACTTTTTCTTGTGTAATTTAGTCTATCAAAACCCCTTTAATTTTAATATTTTTACTTATTTCCCTTAGTTTAGAGAAATTTTTATCCCCTTCTAAAAAATTCCCGTTTTTTTCCCTCAAGAACTTTAGGTTCTTCCCCTGGGCCTACAGGCCTTTTCTCTTCCCTAGTGGAGTGTGTGTATTATTTTAAAATCCTAGTTAGTGGTTTTTATTATAATTTAAACTTGACAGGGTGTAATTAGTGTGTTTGTGTGTGTGTTTGTTTACACCTGTTAAAAAATGTCTAAGGAAGCAAAGGTCTCCGGATTCAAGAAGTGTGATGCGTGCTGTCAGAAAATGTCTCTGACAGACGCTCACACTTCTTGTGTCTACTGTCTGGGGCCTTTGCACCTGCAGGACTCCTGTGCTGTGTGCCACGGCTTCAGCCCCAGGGTCCTGCAGGAAAGAAAAAATAAATTGATATTAAGAGGCTTACTCAAGCCAGAGGATTCCCTATCTGTTTCAACAGGGAAGCCCTCTAAGGCATCTAGGTCTTCGGCTCCGACAACTGAGCCGAGACCTAAGGTTTCTCAACCTCTGCCTTCATCGGCTCCTGGCTGGAGCCGATAAGTCTCAGTCCACAGTTTCTGTGGCTCGGCTCCGGCCGGAGCCGAGGTAGTAAGTTCCGTGTCGGCTCCGACCAGACCTTCGGAGCCGACAACTAGGAAGAGGTCCAGGTCACCATCTCTTGGCTCCGTTCATTCGGCTCCAGGATCTCCCCTGCTGTCTGAACGGAGCCAAAGATCTCACTCCTCTAGGTCATCGAGGCTGTCGGATCATGACCTTCAGAGGGTAGCGAGTCGACTTCTTAAGTCCGAGGCACTGGCCCAGATGCTTCAGAGCCCGACTCATCAGTCGATGCCTGCCCCGGTCCATCAACATATTCCTCCTTGACTCTCTTGAGCTCGGAGCCGGGTCGCGTCGGAACCGAGACTGTGATAGCGTCGGAGCCGATACAATTGTCTTTGGCTCCGTCGTCGGCTCCGTTTTCTTCCTTGGAAGAATCTCGGCGCCGGACTTCCCTCGTCGGCTCCGAGGGGGTGAGTGGCATCGGACCCTTGTCCGACCCCCCTCTCCCTCTCGGTGCTTCGGCGCTGGTGAGTTCGGCTCCGACATCGGCCTCGGAGCCATCACTGTCGGTGCCGAGGGGGGTTCTTAGCTTCTCGGGCGGGGACCTCTGGCTCTGCCTGACAGGGGTGCATTCGAGGTCATGCGGAGTGTGTTAGAGCCTGGCTCTACTCCACAGTCGGCTCCGTCCGCCCCTCCCTCTACAGTGCCTCAGGTTAAGTCGACTCACTCCCTCATCCCGGACCGCAGAGAGCCAGCTCCTCAGGAACCCCCTGTGGGGATTTCATCCTCTTCCGAGGCCTCTCCTGATTTGGCAGAAGAGCCCCTCGGAAGAGGAAGTGTAAGAGGAAACACATTGACTCACCTGAGTCCATCACGTCAGACACAGATTTGGATGATTCTGAGGGTTCCCCCCGTTCCCCTTCTGAAGATGTCTCATTTGCAGACATTCTGGAGATCCTGAAACAGAGGGAAATTGGCCAGCCCTCAACCCTTCGGAGGACGAATCTGTGTATCTTGAGGCGTTGGCTCTCGTCCTTCCACCTCCTGGGTGTCCCCCTTGACCCCCTCATGCAGGTGGTTGCTAAGAAGGCATGGACGGCTCCTGATTCAGTGGACCCCACTCCCAGGAGACCCTCCAAGTTCATAACAGCTCCAGCAGACAAACAGTTCTTAACAAAAGGAGTTTCTGTGGATGCTATGGTGGTAGCTGCTGCCACTAAGATGGAGCTAGCTGATCCTTCAGTACCTGTCCATCCACCTAACAAGGAATCTAGGTCCATGGACAGGTGCGGAAGCGGATGTTCTCGTCAGCGACATTTACCATGCGTTAAGCTGAACTACCTGTGCCATTTTACTCGTCTTCAAAGGGACTTGATCAAGGAAGCGAGTGAAATGTTAAAGGACCCTACAGCTGCGGGTTTCCAAGATAAGATGAACACGCAGCTGGCTACCCTTAACTCCATAACCAACTCCTCCATGCGCCTTCTTTCTTACGGCTGATGGAGCGAGCAGAGCCGCAGGGACAGGTGTGGCCTTACGTAGGCATGCCTGGATGCGGCTATGCAATTTTGCGGACCCCTTCAAGACGTCTTTCACTAACTCCCCGTTTGATGGATCATCCCTCTTTGGTCCTCAAGTGAAAGAAACCTTGACTAGGTGCGAAACTGATGGCAAGACCCTTTCTGCCGTCGGAGTCCGTTTTCTACTCCTTCTAGGCCTTACCCCAAAGGCCAGAAAGGTGGAAAGATGTGGTTCCGTAAACAATCTCAAGGGACTTCGCCTGACGCACAGAGTCGTTTCCCTGCCAGAGGCAGAGGCGGGAATAACAATGGTAGACGTCGCCCTAGGGGCAGGGGGGGTCCGCAGAACCAGGGCAATCGGGAAGCCTTCCTGACAAGCCCTTTCAGCATCCCTGAGGTGTTGCCCGACTGCCCATCTTCGAGGCAGTCGGGAAGATTGTCACTGTACCCAGAAGCCTGGCTATCCCTGACTCAAGACAAATGGGTACAGTCCATCATTTCGAAGGCTATTCTATCCCTTTCTTCGCATTCCAAATCAGTCAAAAAAATCCCTTCCAGATGTTTCACCCGCTCAAAGGGATCTAGCGGTTTTGGAGATTTCAAAACTGCTTGCAAAAAGAGCAATTCAGCCAGTTCCAGCAGACCAGCAAGGATCCGGGATCTACTCAAGGTTCTTTTTAGTTCCAAAGAAAACAGGGGACTGGAGACCAATTTTGGATCTCAGTGTCTTGAACAGATCAGTCAAGAAAACAAGATTTCGGATGGTCACGCTGCAATCCATCCTTCCCCTTTTGGGCAAAGGAAACTGGATGTGCTCTATAGACCTTCAGGATGCGTACTATCACATAAAAATGAACAGGCGCTCCAGAAGATTCCTCCCCTTGAGGCTGGGAACCAGTCATTCTCGGTTCAGGGGCCTGCCCTTTGGTCTCACCACTGCCCCGGTGTTTACCAAATGCATGGCAGTGGTAGCTTCTCACCTGGGTCGTCAGGGATTCCAGGTGTTTCCATATTTGGACGACTGGCTCCTCACAGCTCCCACCAAGCATCTCCTTCTGATGGCCAGGGATTACACTTTTCGCGTTTGTCAAAAGCTGGGTATTTCAATAAATTGCGAAAAGTCTGTTTTGTCGCCTTGTCGTACTATTACCTACATAGGCAAATCTAGATACAGTAAACATGTCTGAGAGACTAACACATCAGAGAATAACAGACATTCACAAACTGGTATCACTCCTTTTCAACAACAACAGAATCAAAGCCAGGTTAGTTCTGAAAGTGTTGGGAATTATGGCAGCGGCCATACCTCTGCTTCCATTAGCCAGATTCCACATGCGGATCCTTCAATGGATGCTCTTTACTCAATGGTCATACCAGCAACTTCCAATGTCTCACACCATTATGATCACGCAAGCGTGCAAAATCATCTCATGTGGTGGATGTCTTCCCTCAGCTCTTGTTGGGAAGACCCTTTGTTCCACCTCCTCCGGTTGCTACTCTGACAACGGATGCCTCCCTGATCGGGTGGGGGGGGCATTATCAGGGCAGGACGGTCCAGGGCACATGGCAACCAAAGCAATGCCACTTGCACATAAATGTTCTGGAGATGAGAGCAGTGCTTTTAGCGTTGCAAGCCCTTCAAGACTCTCTTCCCTTGGGAACGATTGCAATCCAAACAGACAATATGTCTGTAGTGTGGTACATCAACAAACAAGGCGGAACCAGGTCATACCCCCTGTGTCGAGAAGCACTCAGACTGTGGCAATGGGCGATTTCTTCTCAGCGGTTTCTGATAGCAACGCACATCCCCGGGAAGTCCAATCAAATTGCGGACAAGTTGAGCAGAGCTATACTCATGCCTCACGAGTGGTCTCTGAAAGACTCTGTAGTGAGAGAAATTTTTCTCAAGTGGGGTCAGCCTTGCTGCGATCTTTTTGCTACTCCCCAAAACAGCAAGTGCAGAGAATATTTCACTCTATTCCCTTTACCAGGCCAACCCAGCAGAGGCGCTCTAGTCCAAGTTTGGCCCGGGGACTTCTGTATGCATTTCCTCCCTTCCCACTAATCTCTCAAGTGATACAGAAAGCTATCGCTCAGAAGGCCTCATTGATCCTCATTGCTCCTTACTGGCCTCGACAAGTGTGGTTCCCCTTTCTACATCGTTTTCTTTTGTGGCGACCGTGGAATCTGGACCTAGTTCCAGATCTTTTGATCCATCAGTCGGGTCAGTTTCATCGCTCCCTCCCCTCTCTGAACCTCACTGCTTGGTTCCTCCAGTTCCAACCTTAGCCAGGCTTCCTCAATTATCTCACTCTGTTAGAGATATTTTGATAGCTTCCCATAAATCTTCCACTCGGAAGATTTATTTGAGTAAGTGGAAACGCTTCACATATTGGGCTCAAGGAAAGGACATAGATCCTTTCACTGCTTCCATCCAATTAGTCCTTGATTTTCTAGCTGAACTCTTCCATGCAGGTTCATCTCCCTCTACACTTAAAGTTCAATTGGCAGCTATTTCTAACTTTCATGTGGGTATTTCTGAATCTGCCTTAATGTCCCACAAGCTTTGCAAAGCCTTTTTGAAAGGAGTTTTTCTTCTCAGACCTCCTATAAGAAATCCTCCTTCTCCTTGGGACCTAAATTTAGTTCTTGCTTCTTTGATTCTCCCCCCTTTCGAACCTGCAGTCTCCTGTTCTTTAAAATTATTATCATGGAAGACTCTTTTTCTGGTAGCTATTACATCAGCTAGAAGAGTTTCAGAGCTTCAAGCACTCAGCTGTCGTCCTCCTTATCTTTTTGTTTCATAAGGACAGAGTATCTTTACGAACTAACCCGTCCTTTTTGCCTAAGGTGGTCTCGACGTCAAATCTAAATCAAAGCATTGATCTACCTGTCTTTTTTCCAGAATACTCCAATAGGTCTGAACAAAATTACACTGCCTGGATGTTCACCGTCAATTGAGGTACTACTTGGATAGAACAAAACAGTTCAGAAAATCTGATCAGCTGTTTGTCTCCTATGCGGAAAGCAGAAAGGGACTTTCAGTTTCAAAGGTATCATTATCCAGATGGCTAACATCTTTGATTTCCCTTGTATATGAAATTAGACATCAAAAGCTGCCTGATAAACCTAAGGCCCATTCCACCAGAGCTTTGGCTACTTCTTTAGCCTTCCAAGACAGACTGCCTATTGACACCATTTGTGCAGCGGCTACTTGGGCTACTCCTCACACTTTCATTTCTCATTATAAGTTGGATTTAGCTTCTAGGCATAGAGCTAACTTTGGTTCCACTGTTCTCAGGAGTCTGTTCCGTTAGGCCACCGGGACAAGGTGCTAGGGGCGGTCCCATCCAGCAAGAATGAAGGTGAGATAGACAACTTAACATATAGAAGTTATGTTCTTACCATAACGTTCCATGTTAGTTGTCTTCTTCTCGCCTTCTTGCGTCCCACCCTCCTTCCCCCTGGCCTGGACAGACCTAGAGGAGTTGTGATTGTGACCTCTCTTTCTACCACCTCTTTCTTAGACATATGCTATTATGCATATTTCCTGGTTCAGGATGTAGGTCACCCTTCTTTCTTCCTGTTGTTAGAGGTGGACTCTGTTTTACAGTTATACTGTTACTATTATAAGCTGGGGTTAGCTTACAAATGAGATCTGAGGTAACTCTCGCCTAGCATTGTGGGATATAAGGGGAGCCTCGAGCCGGTGGAACCAACTCTCGAGCTTTAGAGTGGCCGAGTCGGAGCCGAGGTCGGCTCCGAACCCATCCAGCAAGAAGAAGGCGAGAAGAAGACAACTAACATGGAACGTTATGGTAAGAACATAACTTATTTAAAACCCCTTATGTGATTTCCCAAAAGGAAATGGCAGTGCTTAGAACTAATCCATCTTTTTTCCCTAAAGCTGCAACAAAAGCTAAATTGAATCAGTATATCAGTTTGCCTGTCTTCTTTCCAGAGCATTTTAGTCACAGGAATACCTTCTTCATTTGAAAGAATATCCACAAATGCTCAGTTTTTATGTGTACTGAAGTAGGTCAATCCAAAATTATGATTTCTTCACACATTCTGACCAGGGAGTAAAGTTTCTAAACCTTTCTATATAGCTAGCCAACTGCTTTGTATTTTTCTGTAAAATTTATGAAAGGTCTGTTTCCACAGTCCCTAAAACTCAGCAAAAATTGTGGCTACCGCTGCATCCTTTTTCCATAATGCTACCTTAAATTATGTTTATGTAGTAGCAGCTTAAATATTCTGTGAGCACACTCATGAAGCACTATAAGCTGGTCATTATTGTTGATCCATGTGTTTTTTAAGACTGCTGTTGTCAAAGGTATGCTGCCATGAGACTGACTACCCATGAGAATTAAAGAGGGAATTTATCCTGGAGGTTCGGAGGATAGACCTAATTTTATCAGATGGAAAAGGGATGGGTATTTGCCAGAATGATAGCTCGTATGAAAAAGGCCCATCTATGGTAACACCTTCTCCCAGCATTGCCTAGGCTTTTTATCCATATGCTTTGCCTTTCTCCTTCTTCTTTTCCTCAGCTTTCTTCCTGATTGCAGAAATGGAAATACTTGCCTGTTTTATACGTATTGGGTAAGGAGGTGACTAGCAACTGGGAAAATGTTTCTGGTTTTAAAGACTTGAAAACTTTTAGACTTAAGAGAATGCCAAGGACATAAATTCAAGAACAATAGGGCTACTTGTAGAAATAGTGCATATCTCAGTATGTTGAAAGACAATAAACCAGTAAATAAAATTTTGACTTGGTGTTAGTCTAGCTGTTTCATAGAATTCCCTGTTTCGTACACAGTAACTTACCTCTGGAAGTATTCAGTAAGTGTTTGAGTTGTATATATGGATGAAAAGTATTTTCTTGTCTGTCCACTAATTTTTACAGGAGATTTTATTTATATAGGTCTGTAATGAACTGTCATTTGTTGGCAACTGCAGACCTTTGATGGCAACATACCTTCCATAGTAAGACAGGAAGCTGCAGAGATCTTGCCATCCCTGTATCATGTTGTTTAATTTTTACAAAGAAAAGAACACAAGCTCCTACTCTCATTCATGCATCTGCATACATGCTTTCATAACTTGAACCAGATTTAGAGTTAACAAACACATAGAATAAGTTGAAATTAATAGAAAACATCAGTTTTTCTCTTACACTGAGTTGTAGCAAAGCATATGATACTAAATATATTCCTAAATGAACTTAGTTGGGAATATGTTAGTTCTAGCTGTTTCAAATTCCAGTTTTTTACATATAGGTGATGAAGAGGAAGAAGAGCCAGAAATGCCAGTTGGACCCCGGCCTCGACCACTGTCTGAACTACAGTTCAAAGAAAAAGCAACTCCAATGCCTGAAGCTAGTGCATTTTTTATATTCTCACACACAAACAGGTATAGTAGTGCATGGTTTGGAAATATTCCATTTATAGTTTGGATATGCAAAATTGGACTTTATTCTTCAAATAGTCAGGTGATAACCAGTTAAATATAACGCAATGAGACCAGTGAGAGAGCTCTTAATAAAGCTATTGTTGATAGCAGTGTTTCTTCTCAGCTTTTGCATCAAGTGGCAAATAATTTTTCCAGTGTTTTATTGGAATCTTCCTTGTATTCTGTCAGACTGTGCATCTTTAGTATCATTAGTTTGAAGACACAGGTTTTGCATGGTTCCTTTATGTTCTTCCCCGTGTGTTCTTAAGCTGTGCATCATAAAAAAGTGCAGCAAAGCACTGAGGCATGCTTCAGTTGTTATGTGCTTGGAGACACACACACACACACACACACACACACACACACACACACACACACACACACACACACACACACACAGAATCAATTTGGATAATCAAAGTGGGAGGTACAGACGCAAAGAAGGGCAATTTTTTTGTGGTTCCTGCTTCAACATTCTGCCATTTGAACTCCTGTCATACTGGGAAGTAGTTAGTAATCTCTATTTTACTTAAATCGGGCTGTTGCTATTGCTGCAAGTGACAATACTAATGCTTATGTCCAGCCACTGCAGTGCTTACAGAAGTATATCAGAAGACAGGAAAAAGGAAGGAAAGCAAGGCAGAAGATGTCTTCATAGAAGATCCACAAAATAATATTCCATTGATAGCTCTAATTTTGGAAACAATGTGTACTGTGTACTTTTTCAGTAAATCATTGGAATGAATACTTTATGAATGTACATATTCTGAATGGATACTTTTTTCAAAGAGTAATGCTCATGCAGTGGCTGTGCTGGAGTGTCCATTTATGGTCTTCTTTTTCATGGAAAAAAAAGTAATTCAGCTGTAAAGTCACTTTAATAAGCAATGTTTTGTAAAGGATTGTTTTGCTTTCATCATGGTAAAGGAAACAAATGTACCACTTTTTTCTTCTTAACTATTTTATTGATTGTCTATAAGAATTATTTATAGTGAAAGATACAATCCCATAACAGAGTCAAAAATTAATTTGCTATCTAAAATAATATTGTTCCCACCGATATTCTAATCTTTAAGATAAACAGCATGCATGAAATTCATTATGTTAAAATGAAAACAACACCAAAGCTAATCAGTAGAACTCTAAACCCCACTAAAATATTCATCTGTTTCCTGTAGCTCATCACTTTGCAGAACATTTCTTCACCATTCTTTCAAGGGATTTATTAATATTAATTTTTCAGTAGTTATACAGAATTAAATAACTTGTTACACTGCTTATTTGATGGGGAGTAAGCCTTTACTAGCATTCCACTCTGCATTATTATTTTCTAAAATATTGTCTAGGTTTTCACTCACAAGAATTTTATGATAGGGTATTCCCATCTGCAGTGGATCCAGGAAATGGTCTTACCATATCCCTGCCCATAAATAAATTAATATTCAGGATTCCTTTTATTTATCTTAAATGATGGCTTTATTGTGTTTGTACGGCTCTATTGTTTGGAGATCCTAACTTCCCGATTTCACTCCCATTCTTTCGTCAGTCATTTACCGTGTGCTGTCTTAGTCAATATCCACACCTAATGAACATTTTCAAATTCATGTCATGTTCTTGACTCTAATTTTTTGTTGCACATTAAACTAAAAGTTGTAGTTTCTTCTCCATTTTAGGCACACATAGTTTATTTAATACTGCAGTGCTTCAAGTTAGGACATTCTATATTCAAACTGAACCACACCCTTTATTAACTGCCATATTTTTGTCAGACTTGACTAGACCCTGATTGATGTCAGTAACTTCCTTAAGTGGTTGCATGCTTTCTAAAATGTGTGCTATACTGAATTTACTGAGAATAGAGGCCAAAAACCTAAGACTGTCACAAATGTACATGTTAATTATAATAATATCTTAATGTTTTGTTTTACCTTTGCTGCATTATTTCAGGCTTATGCTCTTAGTTAGCAATCTTCAGCAAAAAGACTATCTAGAAAATTTCTGAGAGGTCATGTGCTTCTCCCTTTCCTGCTTAAATTTCATTTATATGTATTTGCAATAATTTGCGACAAATGATATTTAACTGGAGCAGACAAATGTAATCCAGGATCTTTGTATTTTAAGGTCATTTACTTTAAAATAATCCTTTGCTATCTTCCCTGCTAAGGAAAAAAAATCCATATTGTCATAACTTTATTAACATGCAGCTTGTGGTGAAATTATATTGTTTGATATGTAGTGTAAGCATTTTAGAAACTGGAACATTCTGATGAGGTTGGCTCAATATAAAACTGAAATAGTATACCAGACTGTTGTTTCTTCAGCTCTTTACACAGTTTTCTTGATTTTTTTTTTGTACCATCCGCCCACATACTTCAAAAACCTCCTTTGTCACATTGTTCTTGTGAGTTACTTGGAATGTTATTAAGACTATTTTGGATTTTTTATTGACCCTCTACCCTCTCACATCCCCTCTACCCTCTCACATCAGCTATAATTATGATTTTCCTGAACTTCTGATAGCATATATCAGATCATCCACATGCATGATAAACCTATTTTGGGAACACCTGGGTTTATTACATTTTCTTGTGTATTTTTTATGATCAACTTGAAAAAAGGTTCCGTAGCAAATATGAATAGTGGTGACATTGAAACTACTGTTGGGAACCCCTTCAGAAGTTTTCTATTCATACAGAGAGAAGCCTCTGCTTGATGAAACAGGGCCCTGACAATATTGATTTATTCAGAGAACTGAAGCCCATTTCATTGTTTCTGGGGCATTGGCAGAGTCAAGGAGCAGACACATGGACCCTGCTTTGCTGGGTTAATGTTTTAATAATAAATGTTACAAGTACAGACTTTGCAGATTTTATTTATACAGAATAAATTTAATTCATATGTAGCTTAATTCCATGCATTTGAACTCTGTTGTGTTTGTATGTAGTAGAACTGATGTGTATAACATTTTACTGTGGGTTATAGCTTCTGTGTTACTACTGCAGTGTAATAGTTGCAGACACATTGCTAAGTGCATAATCAAATTGGATGTTTACATTTGGTAAATGGGAATGAGCAAATGTTCAGACCAGAGTAAAGTTGACAGAAAGTTTTTAAACAACTAACTTACATAGAACTTTTTTTTTCTTTGTTACAGAGTGCGGGTTCTGTGTCACAAAATTGTCAACAATAATATTTTCACAAACCTCATCCTTTTTTTCATCCTGCTGAGTAGCATCTCACTTGCTGCAGAAGATCCTGTCCGAAATCCCTCGTTCCGGAACAAAGTATGCAAGATAATAGTGATGGCAAGCTGTGCTGCCTGTTGTGTCACTTGTATATTTTAAACTGCTGTTATTCTGTCATAGTGCTATGTGTTGTGTTGTCATGTCTGGGGAAAATGAGCACAGAACAACATTTTATAGCCTTATTCTCTCTGATACTATGGCTGATGTCTGTCCCTACTAATACAGTTTATATATTAAGAGACTTATAAGTAGACAAAGAATGTTTACATATATTTCTTGGGTTAACTCAATAAGTATTAAATCTGTAGAACCAGGGTTTTTTAGATGACAGTTCGCAGCCTATGCTGAAATATTCTTGCAAAAGGGTTACACAACAGATTTGGAACATGAAATTTAGACTATTTCAGTGACATCCAGTTTCATTAAAATGAGGAATTCAAATGTAAAACTGAAAGCTATGGGGTGATGGATTGCACACCTCAGGGCTATTTATTTCTTTATTTATTATTTACGTATGCATTTTTTTATTTGTTTAGCTGTGGAGGTGTATTGGACCAGTAAGTTCCCCTTTTTTGTCATTACTTAGTTACAGTAATGCAGACTATCACAAAAAAGATAAATAAAAAAAAAACACGTGCAATACAAATTTTAAACCAAAGCAAACACGGAGCATTACTGTGCAAACATTGGAACAAACTAAATTATCAGCAGTGTCAGTACTGTTCAATAGAATTTCAGAAAATATACCATAAATGAGTAGTTAGATAATAAGTAGAACATTATAAGGGGAGATGTATTACTGATCCAGCGGAGCCGCATTTAGACTGATATTTCAGGTAAGATAGGAACTGCTCAGAAAAATAATCAAAGGCTAGGAGAACATGAAAAGTAGCCACTGGGGAGTTCTGTATGCAAGAGGTTAGGTATGAAAAAGCTATAGCAGCACAGACTAAAGAGATAAAGGCAGTAACAAGAGTGAGAGCAGAAAAATCAAATTATTTAAAAGGCCTGGAGTATTTGTTAATATTAAGTAGGTAACATAAGGTCTTACGTTGATCTGTGAAAAGAATTCTGTAATTAGTGTGGCACTTATTTACTGATTTGAGTTATTCAAAGAAGAATTGGAAGTCAACCTGCCTGGTTTATTGTAATGCAGTAATAGGTTCATAGGTAGGTACTAGGCTATCAGCCTGAGGGCCAAAGCAAGCTTAGCAAACAGTGTATTGGCTTTCGCCACCCATGTAGTGCTAAATTCCTGCCCCTCTATCGAGCAGAGCCCCAGACATAATCCCAGGGGTGAATTTACTTTCACCCATCCACTTATCAAGGTTTTTCTTGAAGAGTGCTAATGATGAGCTCTGCTTGCTGTAGATGGGAATTTTGTTCCAGAGCATGGGAAGTCTCTGGGACAAGAATCTATCCCTCCAGCATGTCCTATTTATTGTTGTGGTGAGGTTTAGGTCCCTAGAGTGTGTAGCTCGGGGAGATTGGGATTTCTTTAAGTGGAGCATGTCCATTAATTCCGGGTTTGACATGGCTTTGTATGTTGGACAGAGGTCTCCTCGGAGTAAGCGGTATGCGAACGAGTAAAGTTGGAGTTTCTTGAGTCAGTTGGCATAGGGCAACTGTTTGAGGCCAGCAGTCCTCTTGGTGAGGTACTTTTGGGGCCTCTCCAGTTGTTGTAGGTGTCTTGTGAGGTACATACCAAATGGGGCATTGTATTCAATGTGGGGTCTGATAAGTGATGAGCAGAGGGGGACGATGACTTTCTTATTTCTAGAGGCAAACCCTTTTGTAATTAGGTGGGCCACGTAGAAAGATTTTCTGACCACTGTGGCAATGTGGTTATCGAAGGAGAGGTTACTATCCACTTGGGTCCCAAGGTCTCCTATCACACTTTCTGTGTTAAATGAACTTCCCCCTATTTGGTAATTCATGGGTATCGTGTTTTTACCAAAGGGGATAAAAATGCACTTTTTGGCATTTAGCTTGAGGCCATGATTTTGAACCTAGGTGTCTGTCTTGTTGAGGCCCTTTTGCAGGATGTCTACGTCGGCAGGGCAATCGATAATGGCACCCAGTTTGCAGTCATCTGTGAACTTGGTTAGCCATAGACCCTTGGTGTTCGCTTGCACTTCGGAGAAGTATATACCGAACAGGAGCGGTCCCAAGACTGAACCCTGGGGTACTCCACTTGTCACTGGTTTGGAGTAGGATCTGGAGTCTGCAGCTCTCACCATGTGTATTCTGTCTGTGAGCCAATTGGCCACCCATCTTGTGACTTAAGGGTTTATGTTAAGGTTGATGAGTTTATCTATGACTCCTGAATGGGGGATAGTGTCAAAGGCTTTAGTGAGGTCCAGGTAGGCTGTGTGGACCACCTTGCCCTCATCTATGGCCTTGCTAACTGTTTCAAAGAAGTCTACCAGGTTTAGGAGACATGATCTACCTTTCACAAATCCAAATTGGGTAGCATCCAAAGTTTGGAGGTTACCAATGTCTTTGTTTATTAGTTCCATGATGATACGCTCCATGGCCTTGCAGACCAGGCTTGTCAGGCTAATAGGTCAATAGTTCCCGGGGTCTGTGGTGGTTCCTCCTTTGTGGAGTGGAATAACCGTTGCTGTGCGCCATTCCATGGGCACACAGCCTGTGGTGAGGCTGTGATTGAACATGGAGTTTAGGTGTGGGGCTAGTTCATTTTGGAGTTAGTGTAAGACGCAGCCTGGGATGTTGTCCGGTCCCATGGATGCTGTGTTTTTGGCTTTAGAGAGTGCCATTTTTACCTGTGTGTTTGTGATTGATGGGGCTCTACAACCATCTGGTATAGTTATAGGCCCATTGGGGAGTGAGGGGGGCGTAAAGTTTGCACTGAACCTATCTGCCAAGATATTGGCAATATCTGTTGTCTCTGTATATTTTGCGCCATTCTGTTGTAGCTCTGTGCAGATCAGGGTGTTGCCATGGAGATTCTTGACATAGCTAAATAATGCCTTGTGGATGTCTTTGGTATCCGTGGCAATTTTTCTTTCAAAATTAGCTTTGGATGATTTAATGAGAGATCTTAGTTTCTTACTGAAGCCCGTCAGTGAGTTCCTCCATACCTGGGTTTTTACTGTCTTTTGCAACAGTTTCTTCCTTCTGTTGTAGAGTTTGTTAATGGCAGGGGACCACCCGATTGGCTCCTTTTTTTGGAGGATAGTGCCTTGATTTTGTTGGAGATAGCACGATCCATGCACTCATGCAGGTGCTTGTAGAGTGTATTTTTGTAGGATTCAGCAGTCGTGACTGTATTGACTGTATTATCCATCTGCGGGGGCATTGCATAGTTAGCCACCTCAGTTTTGAGTAGCGTGAAGTTCGCTTTGGAGAAACTTTTTACGATGGTTTCCTTGTGTGGGGGTGGGGTCGGGATGTGGATATCTAGGGTGATTAGTTTATGGTCTGATCTAACAAGCAAGGAGTTGATCTCGGGCGTTGAGCACCGGTCACCCATGTTGGTAATGATCAGGTCCAGAATATTGTTTCCCATGGTGGGGATGTTGATAACTTGATCCAAGGCATTAGAGTTTATAAATTCCAGGAATCGTTGAGCAAGGGGATTAGTACAAGAGTAGTTTTCCCAGTTTATGTTAGGGTAGTTGAAATCACCCATTATTATGGTATTTGGTTGGACCCTCATTTTTTCCAATGTCCCCAGGAACGAGGAGTGAGGGTCCTGGGTCAAGGTGGGGGATCTATAATCTATAACAAGCTACAATTTGGAATGCATTTTTGCCCAGGGTTAGTTGCACTTGGATGATTTCAGAGGCATCGTGTTTTGCAACTAGCCTGGAGGTGTGGATGTCCTTGATGAAGATGGACACACCTCCGCCCTTCGTGTTTCGGTCCGGGTTTTGTGGCCGAAACGTGTGGTATGAATTATAGCCTGGTAGTGCTGGGGTGCTCTCGGGAGCCTTGAACCAGGTCTCAGTCACTGCACAGATATCGATGTTCTCCGTTTTGAGGAGTGCCTCGAGTGAGTGCATTTTAAAGTTTAGACTCCTAGCATTGAGCAGCATTGCCCTCAGTTTTTTGTCATCTGTAGTTCTTATGGTGGTGGGTTTGTTTTTTGAGCCTTGCCTAAAAAATGCACTATGGGGGTGGCAAGAGCCTTGGCCAATATCCTGAATCCCAGCGGTGAAAGGTGCAGGCCATCTCTAGCGAAGCATCGTGGCCTGTCAAACATGTCATCCCAGGCAGACAGATACTGGATCCCCTTTGAATGACACCATAAGCTTAGCCAATTGTTGAAGTTGATCATCTTATCCTTGTACTGTGGTATCATTCTTGGTGAAGGCAGGATGCTACTCAGGGCTAGTACCTGCCTGTGCTACAAGAGTGGAGAGCTCTTCCATGTCTCTTTTCATGTAGTCAAGGGAGGTATGTCTCAGGTCATTTACACCAACATGGACAATGACAGAGTCATATTCGTACTTGCCTTGTATTGACCTGAGTGCATGCGTTATGTGGTGGATTCTGGCACCCGACAAGCAGCTGACAGTAACCTTCTCTTTGTCCAGCCTTTTGAGTTGGATGCCAGTGTGTCTGACTATAGAGTCACCTATCACTAGTGTGTTGGGTATGTTGTTTTGCCTTATGGGCTGTGTTGTGTGGCACACCGAGTTTGTGGGCTATTTGTTGTTTGGGGTGTGTTGGTGGGAGGAGGTTGCTTGTATGTCTGCTTTGGAGGTCTCTGTTGTCTAGGCAGATTTAGATTTTTAATCAGAGCCTCCATATATGTCTTGGTGTTACTGTGTGTGGATTTTGGAGGTGTTGGTTTAGTTGGTCTATGTGTAGTGAGTGGAGTGCTGCGAGTTATTACTTTCTCCTCTTGATTGTCTGCTCCAGCCTTGGTTGGAGAGAGCTTTGCCTCTAGATTGGCTGTATAAGTGCATCTCTCACAAGTGTTAGTGTTTGGTGGTAGGAGGAGAGGGTTGTCTGTGTACATGAGGCAGTTGTAACATTGCCTCAGGATGCCCAGGTTGATCAGGTAGGCTGAACAGTACACCAGGAGCTGTCTCTTGGACATGCCTGAATAAGTAGTAAAGACTGTTTGCTTTTGTTAAGTGGGGAAGTAGTTGTCAAGAAGGGAAGTATATAGACTATTCCCTTCTGGCAGATGCGAGGGTTGAGTGCTGGGGATTATTTAGTGCTGCAGCAGATTTAGAACAAGTGCTGGGCTAAAAGGTGTGGGTCTGAGTGCTTTAGGCTGAAAGACTGACAAGTTATAAAGGAAAAACTGAAGAGCAGACTTAGTGGAACTGGGGATAGTTAACCCTAGCTAACTGGCACAGCGCGGTGCACAAAACCACGCAAATGCAGGTTTTTATAGCAGAAAGATGAAAGGGATAGAAATTAGCCCAAAATGGCCAATAAACTACACATTCTTAGCTGAAAACCACTCCTTCAGGGACAGATAGGCTGCTCAAAGCTCCTCACTCTCACTGGTGAACAGAGAAATTTCCTTCTATCCAAGTAAGGTATGGGCAACACAGAAACTACAATACAGCCCTGGATTCAGCAAACCCTGAAAACTGGACTCTACTAGCTTCAGAAAGGCGGGAAACAAGTGTAGGATAGCTTATTTTTTTTGGGGGGGGTTTTGTTTTTATTTAAGAAGTTAAGGCAGTTAAAACAAAATAATCACTTTAAAGTCCAGTAAAACGGCTGTCACACTTGAGTGTGTCGCCTACAACAGTTAAAACAGTTTAAATGCTCACAGAAGCAATTTTAAAAGTGCAAACAGTAAGTAAGTACAATTAAACAGTTGAAATAGGCTTTTTAGTATCAAATAAATGCAAGAAACCGAGGGTTTAGGCGGAATTAGCAATATCTAGCAAATAACAAGCCAAAAATTACTTAAATCAAACCAAAGTCTCTCTTTTCTCCTTCTTCTGTTGTAGGACTCTGTAGGTCACCTGGGCAAGTTCTTGCTGAATTGATGCAAGCGCAAAAAATGTGCAAATGCAGGTTTTTACAGCAGAAAGATGAAAGGGATAAAAATTAGCCCAAAATGACCAATAAACTACAAATTCTGAGCTGAAAACCACTCTTCCAGGGAAAGATAGGCTGCTCAAAGCTCCCCACTCTCACTGGTGAACAGAGAAACTTCCTTCTATCCAAGTAAGGTATGGGCAACACAGAAACTACAATGCAGCCCTGGATTCAGCAAACTCTGAAAACTGGACTCTACTAGCTTCATAAAGGTGGGAAACAAGTGTAGGATAGCGGTAGTTAAAACAAAATAATCACTTTAAAGCAAAGTAGAACGGCTATTGCACTTGAGTGTGTAGCCTACAACAGTTAAAACAGTTTAAATGCTCACAGAAACAATTTTAAAAGTGCAAACAGTAAGTACAATTAAACAGTTGAAATAGGCTTTTTAGTATCAAATAAATGTTAGAAGCTGAGCGTTTAGGCGGATTTAGCAATATCTAACAAGAAACAAACCAAAAAAGTACTTAAATCAAGCCAAAGTCCCTCTTTTGTCCTTCTGCATTTGCCAGCAATAGCAATAATATCACAGATACAGTTTCACTTGTTTGAAGTTGTTGAGCATTTTTAATAAATCTGGAGACTATAGTTACAAGGGAGCATCCACATAGTGGTAGGGGCATTTGTTTACCAATAGTTACTCTGTCCTGCTTGGTTACTACATTGGAGATCATATGTTATCACTAGGGATATGGTTTTGTTGTTCACATTGTGATTGTGGGTGAAAAATGCTGGTGATTTTTTTTTATAATTAATGCTATTTTTGTTCTTTTTTTTTCTTCAGCGGTATGATCTAGTTTTCTTGCTTCTACTTTTCTTAACATTTTGTAATGAAGTATCCCACAGGATCAATACTTCTTTATTTTCAGTATTCTTTGTGGTTCATATTTCTAATGTGTCTTGACTGCTTTCATGTTGTAATGTTCTTATTTATAGATTTTTTATGTCTTTCAAAAGACCATCAGCCATAAATATATCACAGCCAGCCACAGGGTAAGCAGGGTCTACAGTTTGCAGTTTTGTGTTGCAGAACCTGCTTTCACATAAGGAAACCATAAGGAGTTCTGAAATGCATGTGGAAACTATGACTCATATACTGAAGTCAATGAAAAAGGAGTTTCTTAGTGGCAGAATTCTCATTGCTTAACAAAATGAATGTCTTTTGTCTTCCATTCATTTCAGCAAAATCTGATAACATACTCTTCAAACTATGCTTGGGGATTCCACTTCATAACGTTTGTCTGTATAGGATTACTGGTGACTGCAAGATAAATCTTTTCAAATTAACTTGAAAGAGATGAAAGCAACTGTAAGGGCACTGTATGTTTTTCAAGACAATTTTGACCCAACACTCTTCAGATTAACACAGAAAGCACTGATATGGTGCATTAGCAGATGGGGTGTGATGTGGGCAAAAGATCTTAGCACCTGTGTACTGAAATTTTGTTAATCTGGTATTGGGCGGTAAAACATAATATTTCCTCTCTACAAGGGCAGCAAAATCTCTTAAACACACAGGTGGCAATTGGTTTCTATAGACTTTCCACAAGTAGTGAAACTCTGGGGTATGCCAAAAGTGGATTTTTTTTTTTTTTGCTGTTTATCTGAATTCTCAGCTTCCAAAATTTTTCTCCATAATTTAGCAGCATATCTCTTAGAAGGTGATTTATTTCCTCCATTCTTTAAATTCATTATCTAATATAAGCCTTCCTTTCAATTCTTCTTATCCAGGAAGTGTTTTTAAAGCCATGGAGGATAAAATAAGACTTATTCTTGCTGCTTCTGCTTGACCAAGAAAGCCTTAAGTCCTTATTTAATACTGCATTTAAAATTCTCAGATGTCACCATGTCGAGACTTAATTTATAATGAAAAGTGAATATTTTACTTCTATTTGAATCAGTGTATTCTAAAAACTAAAGTATATTTCATGGAAATCCCTTTTTTTGATGGCAGCCACTTCAAGGAGAAGAATTTCCAAATTGAAACCATTAGTGCACAAAGCAAATACCCTACACAGTTTTTCTGCAGTAGAGAAAGGATATAAATGAAAATGATTTCTTTTACACATACATTGTTTTGGTTGTGAATCACACACTTCAGCTACTGGTTTTCTACCCTGTTTACTAAAATGCTGAAGACCACCTGCTGCATACCTTGGATACTCAGAGGCTTTTCAGGTAGTATGCAAGAAGAACTCACTCTTTTAGAAACTCTAATCAGCATACGTGTGCAGGTTATTTAGAAATATTTCCTCTCAGGAAAATTAAGATGGAGGAACCTGGACTGGTGTCCATTATTTAAGAAAACACTATAGGCTAGTTGCTCATGCAGGAGATAGAGCATGTTTGGTGTAGCTCTGATCCAGGGAATATTCTTAATAGTCCACTTCAAAAGAATGCGCTAATACAGATTGTGAATCTTCCCATACATCATGATTTAATGCTATAGTTGGCATCCATGAAGTAAGGTACAACTGCTGTATGAAGTACTCACCTTAACAGCAGATCTTCAAGGAGTAAACTGCACAGAAGTTAAGCTACCTTCCCTGTTTTTCACATTGCCCCCATCCCCTGCAGGGGATGAAAGTTTAAAATAACAGCTTGTTTTCATATGCACAGCTGTGCTGAACACTTTTTATGCCTGTTTTCTTGAATTATTAGTATACTGTTTATATTTATTTAGATATACATATGTATAGTTACATGCCACAAGCATGCATGATATCTGCAAATGTTTATGGTCTCCAAGATGTGAAGAATGCACATACCAGTATAGGGATCCTTACGTTACCAGTTGTTATTACTTACACTGGGATGGCACCACTGCTGGCCTGCACAGTTACAGAAACAGCTGTAGTATGAAGGATTAAACAAGTGCAGCTTCAATAATAAGCAAACCCAGAATTTATGATTTACTGCTGCAATTACATCTCTTTGGAGATATGTTGTGAATACCTCACACAGCTATACATTTCTTGGCTCATTTAGATACAATTTTCTATATTTCTTGGGGTGGGGGTTGATTCACTCTGAACTCCCCAGTCAAAATGCCTCCCTCCTTCTTAGGAACTGCGGTATATCTTAGAGAGAAAGTGTGTTTATATGTACTCATGTGACTTCATTGTGGTATTTTACTATAAACTCTTTTTTTTTTTTTTTTTTTAGCAAACCTATGTCTTTGCTTGGCTTCATATTTCTATCCTTGAAAACATTTTTGCTGGTGGTCATTATTTTGCCAGATCTTTTTCCAAATTACAGATTTCGTGGCAAGTCTGTTTTGATACCCACCACAAATTACTCTGTAAACTTTCTTCGAAATTTATATTAAATCAGGTCATTCATCTTTTTTCTGTTCAAGTCCAGCCTTGAAAAACTGTTTTGGACAAACTGGATGTTATAAAGATAATAAGAATTAATGATTTTTTTATCTTCATTTGCAAAATGGAGGTAAGGAAATATTATTAACAGACAGATTGCATTATTATAGCTGTGTGGCTTCATCAAGAAGTGTTATTTCTGGAATAAAAAACTCTGACAAAGACTTAGTGATACTAATTCTCACCCAAATCAGTAAATGGTTCTGGTGATTGTTTCAGGGGTCTGCCAGTTGTGATAACTGTACTACTGGAACACAGACGGTCTCTGACACGGTAACATTTAAGTATGAACTTTCAGTCAAATTGTAGAGTAGGATTAGAACAAAAAGTACTTACAGACTTGTGTAAATAATCCCACTTTCCATCTCATTTTGAAAAACCAAGTATGTGCTGTCTCAGAAAAATGTCTGGTGATTGAGAGATCCTACAAAGATAAGTTAGTAGTGTTGGATGTTATGTAAAGTCATTCATTTGAACATATCTTGGTCTCCAAAGCATTTACCTCGAATCCCATAGTGCTCTGTGGTTCTTTAATTATTTCCTCTCTTTTCAGATGTCTTGAATTAGTACCAGACAGAGTATAATTTTCTGTTCTCTGTACTCTGTCCTTAGCTTGTCAGTAAAAGACTGATAAGATGAGATTCAGCATGACCACTTGAGGGTGTTCCACTCATGTCAACAAAGAGGGCTCCAAGGACAAAAGAGTGGTCCCAAATGATGCATTGAAGCTTTTGGCTGAGAGATTCTTAAACATCAGGTGTATACAGAAGAAATAATTAACTAATTATTCAGATACCATTGGAAATCCAGATTCATGTGTGATTCTTTTATCTTATCAAAAGATAGATAGTTCAATGCATTTTGCTAAATGGAACATTTAAAAACCTAAAGTTAATGATTCTGAATTATTTACGACAGGGTTGTATCATATCTTGGAAAAAATCACAGGTTGTGCAATGTGTGTCTGTTGAAGCTGAGCTGTATACTGATGTGTATGGATGATGCCTTACACACACACAGACACACACACACACATATATATATATATATATATATATATATATATATATATATATATATATATGTGTGTATCTATGTATGTATAGAGTTGTAGTGAAAATCATTGTTGTATCACAAAATGAAAAGAAGAAAACATCCAACATAATACAGCAAAGAATCACATGAATATGCAAAATATCTAACAAAGTGAACATTGCGAAAGGAAGGCAATTTCCTTTTGCAGTCTTTACACCAAAGCCCTCCATAACACTTGCCTTTAATTTCTTTGATTAGTGGTAGTATTACAGAAAGATTTTTTTAATGTAAACTGTAGGGTTAGTTTCAGGTTTAGAAGCAGAATTATGGTTAGTGTTAGAACATATTACTAATTTAGTGTGGGGGGTTGAAGCCTATCTTTTTTCTTTTTCTTTCAGCTGTTCCCATTAGGGGTCGCCACAGCGGATCATCTGTTTCCATTTCTTCCTGTCCTCTGCATCTTGCTGTGTCACACCAACCACCTGCATGTCCTCTCTCACCACATCCATAAACCTTATCTTAGGCCTTCCTCTTTTCCTGTTACCTGGCAGCTCCATCCTTAGCATCCTTTTCCCAATATACCCAGCATCCCTCCTCAGCACATGTCCAAACTAATGCAATCTTGCCTCTCTGGCTTTGTCTCCAAACTGTCCAACCTGGGCTGACCCTCTAATATGCTTATTCCTAATTCTATGTACCCTAGTCACACCCAGTGCAAATCTTAACATCTTTAACTCTGCCACATCCATCTCTGACTCCTGCCTTTTTGTCAATGCCACTGTCTCCAACCCATGTAACATAGCTGGTCTCAATACCCTCTTGTAGACCTTCCCTTTCACCCGTACTGGTACTCATCTGTCACAAATCACTCCTGACACACTTCTCCACCCACTCCACCCTGTCTGTACTCTCTTCTTCACCTCTCTTCCACACTCACCATTATTCTGAACTGTTGATCCCAAGTATTTAAACTTATCCACCTTCACCAACTGTACTCCCTGCATCCTCACCATTCCTCTATCCTCCCTCTCATTCACACACATATATTCTGTCTTAGTCCTGCTGACCTTCATTCCTCTCCTGTCTAGAGCATATCTCAATCTCTTCAGGGTCTCCTCAACCTATTCCCTACTCTCACTACATATCACAATGTCATCTGCAAACATCATACTCCACGGGGACTTCTGTCTGATCTCGTCTGTCAACCTGTCCATCACCACTGCAAATAACAAGGGGCTCAGAGCTGATCCTTGATGTAATCCCACCTCCATCTTAAAAGCATCTGTCACTCCCACTGCAGATCTCACCACTGTCACACTACCCTTGTACATATCCTGTAGCACTCTTACATACTTCTCTGTCACTCCCGACTTCCTCATACAGTACCACAACTCCTCTCTAGACACCCTGTCATATGCTTTCTCTGAGTCCACAAAGACACAATGCAACTCCTTCTGACCTTCTCTGTACTTCTCCATCAACACTCTCAGAGCAAACATCGCATCTGAAGTGCTCTTTCCTGGCATGAAACCATACTGCTGATCACTAATCATCACCTCCCTTCTTAACCTAGCTTCTACTACTCTTTCCCATAATTTCATGCTGTGACTGATCAATTTTATCCCTCTGTAGTTACTACAGCTCTGCACATCACCCTTATTCTTAAAAAATCTGTACCAAAACACTTTTTCTCCACTCCTCAGGTATCCTTTCACTTTCCAAGATTTCATTAAATAATCTGGTTAAAAATTCCACTGCCATCTCTCCTAAATACCTATGTCATCTGGACCAACAGCCTTTCCATTCTTCATCCTCTTCATTGCTATCCTTACTTCCTCCTTGCTAATCCGTTGCACTTCCTGATTCACTATCCCCACATCATACAACCTTCTCTCTCTCTCATTCTCTTCATTCATCAGCCCCTCCAAGTACTCTTTCCGTCTGTTCAACACACTCTCCTCAGAAGGGTGAAGCCTGTAAAATCTTATATTATTTCTTGCAGGGCTGCCAAAAAATATAGTAATCCTACGAGACGAGAATATAAATTCATTGGAGCAAAAATCTATCATTTAAATAATGCCTTGTTTCAGCTAGGTCTGGTACAAATAGAAAGACAACCAGCTAGACACAGCCTGATATCTGAAAATTATACTTGATTTAATTTTCAGTAACATTCGATATAGGCATCTTCATTTCTCTGTACTATGCAATAGCCTCAGTAACCACTGTCCTGTCATCTTTTACTGGTCCTTCAGGACACAGAAAACCCCACTGAATTATCATAGGCAGGATATTATCAGAATCTAAACAAAACTCACTTAATACATAGAATAATACAAAATGTTAATTGGTCATTTATCTGTACTCAAACAAATGCTAGCAGTGCTCTAACTGACTTCATTAATACACAGTCTCGAATACAGAAAGCCATCTTCTACTTGCACAACACAGACTTAAAGGTCAGTCCTGCACCTGGATAACAAATGACATTAAAACCCTAATGAAACAGAGGCATGGCATGGAGACAATGGAAAGAAAACCCATACAATGAAACATTGTACCTGAATTCCTTGAACTCAGAAGAAAATGCCAGAATTGCAGCTAATTCCAATAAGCATTCCACTTAAGAAAATAGCAAGAGGTTCTCTCATGCTGTGCTAAATACTTCTGAAAAACAATGAAACAACAAAATGGACAGATTGTAGATTCAAAGCACATGGCCCTTAACCCAACCTCTAGGTCCAAAAAATTACATTTATATTTTCCTATAGAAACTTCCGACTAGAAACTGTTACTACAGTGGAGAATTTACTTCCATCCCAAATTCCTCTCAAGTAAGTATTTAATGAGCCGCCATGGTTACCACTCCCTTCACAAATAGCTAAAGCTAAACAGCACTTTGTGGCAACATTTAACAAACTACAGCCTGTTTTTTTTAAAATGGCAGCATCTTTTATTGCCAAACAACTTATATGTAGATCCCTTATCTTACTACATCATCACTATAATCATTCTTAAAGCATTCAGTCATAATCCCATTACTCAAAGTAGGAGCCTCAAAAGATTGCAAAGACTACATGCCCGTTTCTAACCTGTGCCCTTGTACAAGCACAAATTTGGCCATATAAATAACTGTTGCCTCCTTTATGGGAAATAACACACCTTCTGTAAGCATTTCAGTACTATGACTGTGCTTTACACTGCCACCGACTCAATTTACTGCAATATGGACAATGGTTTACTGCTGGACTCTTTGCAGATTTAACAACAGAATATGAAACTGTGAATCCTACCTTTCTGCTCAACCACTACACAAAGTCAGTTTTGGACTGAATACTGTCCAGTGGTTTAAAACATATCCGGAAAACAGAATTTTCCAGGTACACAGCATCAATATCCTATCTAATATAGGTACATTCAATATGGGAGTACCCTTGAGATCAGTCCTTGGTCTCTTACTATTCCCATTATGTATAAATAAATTAGCTTATGACCTGCCCCATATCACCATGAATATATATGCAGGTGATCTACTAATTTTAGGGTCTATATTAGAACATTGAAGTTTCAAAACTTCAAATGTTCTAATATCGACCCCTATTCAGCGAAAGCTGGAAATATCGAAACAACAGAAAACCAAATTTTTTCCTAGGGAAATAATTCAGTTGTCCGTTTCTGTTGCTTTGGTATTTTCAGCATTGTGGTGGAAAGTTACGGGTCGGGTTCAGGTAAGTGTGTGATTGAGTGCAGGTTAGGTTAGTTAGGGTTAGGGTGCGGTTTTGGTATGTGTGCGATTGTGTGGATGTGAGGGTTAGGTCGGGTTAGGTGAGTTATGTTTAGGGTGCGGGTTAGGTATGTGTGCGATTGTGTGGACGTGAGGGTTAGGGCGGGATAGGTGAGTTAGGGTTAGGGCACGGGTGAGGTGAGTGTGCGATAGTGATGGACCTTAGGGTTAGGGTTTGGGTTAAGATAAGTGGATAGTTAGTGGTGTGTGTATAGTTTAGTGTAGGGTTAGGTGTAAGATTTTAGGTGTATGTGTGTGGATTGCTGTTTGTTTGGTGTGCTTGTGTTGTGTGTATGTGTTTTGGAACAGCAAATTTTTTCCCTAGGAAAAAATTTGCTGTTCTGTATGTTCGATGTTTTCAGCTTTCACTGAATAGGGGTCGATATTAGAACATTCGAAGTTTTGAAACTTTGATGTTCTAATATAGACCCTAATTTTATTGGCAAATAAAACCCTTTTTGGGCTTCAGTACACATTATACTACAATTTTACTACTCTCTGTAACCAGCTAACAGCATATTAATAATTTATCCCCCCAGAAAGTCTGTAATTATCAAAAGCTGGCTAGACTCCCCCACTGATAGTAAGGGTTACTTCAATTAATCCAGTACCTAATGTTACACAGCAAAAATGTCTAGGAGTCCTCCTTGACCCTGCCTTAACATTCTCAAGGAAATCTGACAACACAGTCAACAAAATGCATTCACAACTAAAACGTTGCTACTACATTTCACAATTATTATCCCCAAACTGCAAAGCAGTCTATAGCAAGAAATGTCCTCATTTCCAAACTACAATATTACCTACCTTTATTAATACTTCACTCTAGCACCAACACACAAAAAACTGCAATTATTGGAAAACAAAATCTGTCATTTTGTACTTTTGCCTGATAAGCATATCCCTTACTGTGGTGTGTTAAGGAGATTTCATTGGCTACCGGTTACTAGCTGAACCAGTATTCTACTCAGCACTTGTTCAGCATTACAATGTTGGGTCAGTACTCCTCCACATTAAAATCAACCTTACAAATTAGATAACCATTATACTCCGAGGAGAAGCCAAGATGATAGCATTACCGTGATGAGGGTAAGGCCAGCAACGTGTAATCAGTCACTTGAGAAATGTATTTACAAATAGTAGTAGATGGTGCAAAACTAAACTGAAGAAACATCTATTAGATGAAACTGCCTTTATTTGCTTTTGTGACACTGGATAGATTGCTATAGGCTTAGTGTAACTGAAATATGTTCAAGTACTAAGAGAACTCCACCCTGTAAATAATGTAAATATTGTACATAGTTTCACATTGCTCAAATATGTGAATATTGTTGTTTTTTGCTACCCCTTTTCTATCTGTATTTATTTTTATATGAATTTTTGTTATCCTATAATGTATGATGTACTTCCTCTTTTGTTATCAATTTTTTTATGCAATTTGTAATTTGCTCCTCAGGATCCTGAGTCCTGGCTGTAAAGTAAGAATTTACTAGTTCACTTTCCCTGGTTACCAAGTTTTTCTGCTTCTTCCAGAACCCCAAACAGCCTTAGATTCAGTTTTTGTTTTGCCTTATCTTCCATTTCTATTATTACTTCATCTGATCTGGCTGCTTTGCTGTCATTCCTGCCCTGTCTTGAATCTTGAACATTTTGTCTGTCAGGTTCTGTTGTTTCTAACTGGTCACACAAACACTCCACCTTGTTGAACATGGCCATTCAACATCACTTCATATAAAAATAGAACAGACCAGTCAGATTTACTAGTTCAATCTGTTGCAAAACCTCTCTTCGTTCTTTATCAGTGAAATGCAGCATATCTTGGCAGTCCGTTACCAAGCCATGAGCAGCTTCTGTTATAATATGCCAGAAATTACATACAATCCATTTTTTCACTGTTGATCAAGAGATGCCATCTTTGTTCCAATAACTGCCCAAATCTTTGTTGAATCTAAGTGGAGCAGTTTGAAGTTGGCTTTAAGAGCACCATGCATGTGTTACTTGCCTGCTGCTGTTTTAACTGTACTGGCATTGTACCAAAAGCTGTTGTCTCAACCACTTGCATGTGAAGGATGGCTTCATTATGACTGTTCTGCTGGTCTAGTCTAACTTTATCATGGACAGGTACTATGTAGAAAGCAGTTCTAAGGAAAGACCTTTAAAAGAGAACTAAGGTACTGTCAACCACAGACAGAATGTACCACACTCCTCCACTCCCTATCAGGCAGTCCAAAGCACCAAGAAGAAGGAAATGTAGCAGAAGCAGGGGTGCTTACAGAAAACATTATTTGATCTTGCCATAGCAGGTCATCTATAAAAATCACCCGAGAGGCTAGTCTCATAGATGTCCTTGTAAAGGGTGTGAGTACTGCCCATGTGATTTTAGTTTTCCAGGTGTGTGCTGGCATGCAAAGCGTCACCTAAGATATATGGATCCCAGATATTATCAAAAATGGCATGTCTTCACTTTGTTAGGATTGCTTCCATTAGTACTTCCTTCTGGCAGACCTACTAATTTGACATGATACTGATAACTTACCATTTCTTCTTAGACTGGCTGTAGAGCTTCTGCTTTAGTGTGTTAAGAACGCAGGGTTTATATGCATCTCATCCTGGTTGCAGAGAACTGTGAATGTTGAAATCTGGACCTCAGAAGCTTTAGTAAATTCATTATTTAGTTAATTAATTTGCTTGCTTATTTATTTACTTGGTGAATTTACTGATCCTGTAAATGCAGTATATCTAGTAATCTATGTTTATATGCTTTCATGTATGTATCTGTTATGTATATATATATATATATATATATATATATATATATATATACACACACACACACACACACACACACACACACACACACACACACACACACTAGGCAATTTTTTTTCAAAGTAGAGTAGCTATTATGATCAGCATTTTGGGAGGTATGGGGGGACTGGAATACCTGGAGAACACCTACACAGTGACAGGGAGAATGTGCATATTTTTCATAAATGTGAACGGAGGTTAGGACTGAAATCCAAATGCTGGAACTGTAAACCTAAAATTTTAGAAATAAAATCACCATTCTATCTGCATGTTTATGTGAAGTTCTTTAGAGTCATCCTTCAGGCCCTGGTGTTCTGTCTTAGGGTACTGACTGGATGGTCTCTTTTGACATGTCTGAGATTTGCTGCCATATCAGATTGCTGTTCTACCTTTGCATTTCTAGTACAGACTGTGTCTCTATAGACGTTTTTACAGTTTTCCCCATACAAATTTCTTGTTCATATCTTGCTTCCTGGTATACCTTTATCTGAATGACTGTTAGATGGTGGCCTTGCTTCCAGGATCCTGTTTTGGTATACTTGATTTGACCTTTGCCGTGAATGATGTCTCTGGGGAGGAATATGTCTTCCTTTTTTGTAGTGCAGAAGATTGCCTTTACTGGAGCAGAGCTGAACATCCTCAAATGTAGTTTTTTTTCCTCACACCTGAAAGACCGGGATTTGTTCAGTTGTGTTGTTACTATGAAGTGGTGTGAGGCTTATATACTCGTACTGTTGCTGGAGTAGATGCTATCCGTGATTTTCACTGTTGCACTTATGCTGCTATATGAAGAGGCACCAGTAGATGGTGAACTGCTGGTGACTGCATAATTATCGTTCCTTTCTGACACTGCTTCTCACTTTGGACCCTGGCTGCTGCTTTTTAGACAGGTCAATATTAGAACATCAAAGTTTCAAAACTTTGAATGTTCTGATATCGAACCCTATTACGTGAAAGTTGAAAATATCGAAGCAACAGAAAACCAAATTTTTTCCTAGGGAAAGAATTTGGTTGTCCGTTTCTGTTGCTTTGGTATTTTCAGCGCTGTGGTGGAAAGTTACGGGTCTGGTAAAGGTAAGTGTGCGATTGAGTGCAGGTTAGGGTAGTTAGGGTTAGGGCGCGGGTTAGGTATGTGGGTGTGTGTGTGTGTGTGTGTGTGTGTGTGTGTGTGTGGACGTGAGGGTTAGGGCGGGTTAGGTGAGTTAGGGTTAGGGCACGGGTCAGGTAAGTGTGCGATAGTGACGGAGCTTAGGGTTAGGGTTTGGGTTAAGGTAAGTGGATAGTTAGTGGTATTTGTATAGTTTAGTGTAGGGTTAGGTGTAAGATTTTAGGTGTATGTGTGTGGATTGCTGTTTGTTTGGTGTGCTTGTGTTGTGTGAATGTGTTTTGGAACAACAAATTTTTTCCCTAGGAAAAAATTTGCTGTTCTGTATGTTTGATGTTTTTAGCTTTTGGGTAATAGGGTTTGATATTAGAACATTCGAAGTTTTGAAACTTTGATGTTCTAATATAGACCCTTTTTAGACACAAGGTACATATTCCTCATCAACTTGGAAGATTGATTCTTGTTTGATTTTCCTGTCCTTGTCCATTTCCTTATGGTGGGTGGCTCTTTGTTTGGTTGCAGGGTCCATTTCAGAGTGTTCCTTTGCCAGGAGATGTGAAGGAGCATGAGAAACTTATGCATATCAACCTTATAGTGATGAGAGCAGTACTACAGGTTGTATAAGAACAGAGAATCTTTCTCAAATCAAGACTATTTATCAAGAGTCCAGACAATCAAATAGTAGTGTGGTATCTGAATAAGCAGTGTGAATGTATCTGATTCTGCCCTTTCTGCCAGGAAGCAGTGCAAGATTAGAAGTGAATGACCTACCTATATGTTTTTCTGGTGGCTCTCCATGTTTCAGCAATTACATTTTTTTCACCATGGAAATGTTAAGTTGTAACATAAATCTTTTGCTACAGTTGCAGATTCTTCACAAAAACTTGTAGTTAGTCTTCCAGCTAACTTGATTCTTCAGAAATTCTGTCTCCTTCTGCAGAGCAGAGAGGAGTAAACATTTAAAGTATTCTCTTTAAATTGGAAAAAGATCTTTCTGTAACACCACATTTCTAACTCCAGCATCCGTGTAATTCCTTTTCTTTCAGATCATACAAGCTGAATGTCATTTTGGCTACATGCTGGTAGCCAATGAGCACAGGGCACTTTGACTTTTAATGATTATTCTTGATTAAGGGGTGATGGATACACCTGCATTTTGCTAGCATAACTTCATTTGTCTCAGCTCTTGAGTCTCTGGATCTCCTAGCAAACATTTTGGAGATCTTGGAAGCAGCCAGAAGGTTCTTTATGCTGCTAATATATATCAGTAAATAATTGTTTTGATTTTTTTTTAATTTTAGCATAGAAGTATTCTCTTCACCCTGTATGTCTTTCTTTTACAAATGTTCAGTCTAGACCTTAGTCATACCTGAGTTCATATTAGGGCATAATGACCTCATGGAGAGCAGACTTCTGGCTTACCATAGGCTGATTAAGTGATACCTGATGAAGGGTGTCCTCCATTTCCATCTTCCTTGAAGAATCCACCCTTTTTTGAGGATTTGAATTTCATTTGCAACATGCTTGCTTACCTGTTCACCCATCTACACTTCAAGTCAGCTGGCTTTGCATACTTGAAATTTGCATTTTGGAAAACTTTATTCATGTAACCATTATCTCTAGCAGGTGCATTTCAGAATTCCAGATTTAATTTGCTAAAAACAGGATTTGGTGTTCTATAAGGAGTAGGTGTCTCTCAAAATACATTTCATTTCTTAAGGTACTGGTGGTGAAGCTGTTGCTTAATTAGTCGCTATGCTTGGCTCACTCAGCTGCCCTACCCTGCCCCCATTTCCCACACGCCCAACTACATCTACATTTATTCTAACCCTTTGTCACCTGACCACTCCCTACAGCCACTTAGCTGCACCTACCCAAACCACACCCCCTAACTTTCTCCCTATACAATAATCCCACACACAATAGTATCTACCATACCTGTATACCATTCAACCCATTAAGCACAGCACTACTTACATCCAAATACCACTTCCACACACTATGCAAGTCTTACTAACATCTCTCCTTTTAACCCTCACAACCCTAACCTATATTACATACATACATACATACTAACACACCACTACCCCACACCACCTACCATACAACACATACCTCCACACCTGTAGTAACCTATATAAACTTCCCAATAGCTCCCACTTTATTTAATGACAACTCAATACTACACATACATAAGAAGTACATTCCACTATCCTACACTAGAAAAATATCATTTAAAAAACACATAGATATAGTACAAACAATCAAACTTACACTACTTGTAAGGAAATGCCTCCTAACCTCAGGAGATATTCACCCAAATCCAGGGCCATGCAACATCATGCCACCTACCAAACACACATCAGATCTACTTATCATCAATCTTAACTCTTGGAGTATATCAAACAAACTTCCTCACTTACACGCATTCATAACCCACTACTCCCCTGACATTCTAACCATAACAGAGACCTGGCTAAAACCCAGCACCCAGAGTGAAGAAATTTTCCCTCCAGGGTGTAATATCCTAAGACTAGATAGAGTTGGAAAGAAGGGAGGGGGTGTTGCAATTCTCTATAAAAACAGACTTACTCTCCAACCTCCTCTACCTAAATTTCATAATGCTGAGACCTTAGGCTCTGTGCTACTGCTATTAAAGAAAAAGAGCATCAATATTCTTTGTGCTTATATCCCTCCAGGTAATAACTCTCCAACAATTAAATAAATTCTACAATGGACAAGGGACAACTACCCACAAGAGACTCTTTTAATAGGTGACCTAAATACTTATTGGCTAGCCTGCAACTCCAAAAACCCCACTAACCACATCAACCTATACGGATTCTCTCAACTCCTTCATGAAACCACTAGAGTAGATAAAAAATCCCAAAAGAAATCTATACTAGATTGGACACTGGTATACTGCCCTGAACATAATTACCAAATAGGTTGTCTACCAGATGGACTAAGTGACCACCTCACAAAATTCCTCCCACGAAAACGCACAAACTTACCCAAACCCATAGTTTATAGACTAGTTAGAGATGATCACAATATAAACCCACAGGATCTTAACACTACTTTAAAAAAATGTAACTGGGAACCATTACGCACCCTTGACTTAGACCAAGCAGTTGACTAATTTAATAGTACTCTTGCTAATATCCTTAATTTAGGAACCCCATAAAAAACTTAGACCTAAACTACATTATGATCCATGGCTTAGTAGGTCCACTAGAGCCTTATTAAAGTCCAGAGATAAGGCATGGAAAACCTGGAAGAAGGATAACACTAGATCTGAAGTAGGATGTTCATTTGTCAGCAACCTGTGGGTTACGGATCCGATATTGGATCCGAGCCGGCAACTTGTTTCAAGCTAATGGATCTGAGCTCCTAGCTCCTCCCTTCACCCATAATCCCCTGCTAACCCTCCATGACCCCAGATCTAGTTTGCCGCGCTTGTGGATGGCTGGATCCTTTTGAGCTCGTCAGATAAGTGAAAAAAGTTTACTTTTTTTCAAAGTACTTCTTGTCAGAAATTTCTTCTTTAGTTAAAATTTTTAAAGTGTGTAAGTGTTAGGCTCCTTATTTTTTAGTTACCCTCCCTTCGCTGGTCGTTAGTGTGTGAGTGTGTGTTACGTTTCTTTTGGGGCCTGTGTGTGTGTGTGTAGTTGTTTTTCCTTTTCTTTCAAAAAAAAAAAAAAAGAATGGCTGAGGCCCCAAAAGCCATATTTTCCAAATGTACCGAGTGTGGCCATAAGCTCTCCACAGCTGATGGCCACAACACTCGGTGCGTTCGGTGCCTTGGGGTTGAACACCTCACTTCGGGCTGTACCATCTGTGCAGTGTTCAACCCCAGGGCACTGAAAGAGCGGAGGTCGAAGCTGGTCCTGGAGGGACTTTTACCCCCGGACTCGGCTTCGGCCTCCGCTACCTCTGCTGCTCCCGTGGCTCCACCACAGCCTGTGGTCGCTGCCACTCCTGCCCCCCTGCCTCCGTCCGGGACTCAAACTCCCGCTAAAGTGTCGGAGGACAGGGAGGCCAGGAGGGAGAAACGGAGGGAGAAGCACAACAAGCGGCGGGCCGAGACCTCCGTTTTGGCCCCGCCAGCTAAGCGGGCTTCTCCCTCCACTGCATCAAGGTCTCCTCCTCCTCGGCTCCGATCCCCTTGTTTCTCCCCGGGGCCTGAGGAGGAGGAGACCCGATCTCCGTCGAGGTCATCGAGATGGCATTCCAGGCCTGCCTCGGTGGCCTCCTCGAGATCAACTTTCAGTTTATCCGATGCAGACTTGGACCGGATGATGCGAAGATTCATCCAGGCCCAGCTGCAGATGGGAGTGCTCTTGCCTCCCCCCCCCTCAGGGGGGGAGCTCGACACCCTTTTTCCACCCAATTGCTCCTTCTCCGACCTGCTACCCGGGTTCGGAGCGTTCGGAGCTGAGCAGCGTTGGAGCCGGGGGTGGGTTGGCACTGACAGTACTTGGTACTTCGGATCCGACCCTGCCCTCAAGCCTGTCGGATCTGACCTCTCGGAGACGTGGTCCGAGCTTCGGATCCGGGGGATTCAGTGTGCCTTCAGCTCCGTCCAGGTCGGAGCACACTGGTCCCTCGGATCCAACGGTCTCGGCGCCGGCTCCGATCCCTTCATCGGATCCGAGTGGGAGCCGACTTTCGGATCCATTGGAGAGTGGCTCTCCCTCGGCCTTCGATGCTGTGGAGAGGGCTCTGTTGAGAGCATCCGGACCCCCGGTCCTTGCATCGGCACCTACCTGCACTCCCTCTCTGCTGTGCCAGGCTTCCATCACCCGGCCAAAGGGACAGCCTGCTTCGATGTCACAGATGGTTCCATTGGAACAAGATTTTGTTGGCGAGGCCTCCTCGGACAGTCCCCCCGAGGAAGCTCCCCGCAAGCATAAGTGCAAAAGGAGGCACGTGGACTCCCCTGAGTCCTTAACCGAGGACACGGACTTGGAGGAAGGGGAAGGCTCCCCAAGATCGCCCCCTGAGGATGTCTCCTTTGGAGACATCATGGAGATGCTGAGAATCAGAGGTGGGTGGTCTGCCCCCAAGTCTTCCTCTGACGAGTCTGTGTTTCTGGAGGCATTCGAGGCAGGCCCGTCTACCTCTTGGGTGTCCCCTCCAGCCGACCCCCTGGTGGGCCTCATTACCACCAGGGCGTTGAAGGATCCGGACACTGTGGAGCCAATACCGAAGCACCCGGATAGGATTCTTAGCCCCCCCTCAGACCGATCACATTGGAGTAAGGGGCCCCCTGTAGATGCCATGTTGACGGCGGCAGCCACAAAGAGGGAATTGGCTCAGGAGAGTCCCTTAGTCCATCCACCGAGCAAAGAGTCCCGTTTGATGGACCGCTTAGGGAAGCGAGTCTTTGGTTCAGCGACCTTCTCGGTAAGGTCTCTGAACTATATGGTACATGTCATCAGGATGCAGCGGGATCTTATCACCCCCCCCCGAGTCCATGTCGGAGGATGACAAACAATTGTACTCCACCCGAATGGCCACTCTGAGATCGATTTCAAACACCTCTATGTGGCTATTGTCCCACGCCACAGAGGGAGCAGCTAGGGCTAGCGGAGCAGGCGTAGTCATGAGACGTCAGACCTGGCTCCATCATTGCAATTTTACGGAGCCCTTTAAAGCGTCCTTCGCGAACGCCCCTTTTGGTGGTTCTGTCCTATTTGGCAAAACAGTTCGCGAGACACTTGTCCAGAGCGAGAAGGACGGGAAGATGTTGTCTGCCGTCAGAGTCCGCTTCTCTGCTCCCCAGCGGTCCTTTTCGAGGAACCAAAAGGGTCAGAAGAAGATGTGGTTCCAGAAATCACAACATTCCCAACCATCTCCGGACAACAAGTCCTACCGTGGCAGAGGTGGACAGGGAGGACGTCGCCCCAGGGGCAGAGGGGCTCCAAGAAACTTTGGGTCCAGAGAACCTTTCTCTGAGCAGCCCGCGCAGCAGCCCTGAGGGGTTGCCCAGCTGCTCCACTCTGGAGGCAGTCGGGGGGCGTTTTTCGGAACACCTCGCGGCATGGGAGTCCATCACAACAGACCGCTGGGTGCTTCGCATCATATCCAGAGGGTACAAAATACCAATACTCCATGTCCCCAAATCCAAGAACCTCCCTGATGTACCACCCGATCAGAGGGAGGCCGCAGCTGCAGAAATTCAGCAGCTGCTAAGAAAAAGAGCCATCCAGCCCATCCCCCAAGACCAGCTCGGATTAGGGTTCTACTCCAGGTTCTTTTTGGTGCCAAAAAAGACGGGGGACTTGAGACCTATCCTAGACCTTTCCCGCTTGTACCTGTCAGTAACCAAGGAAAAATTCCAAATGGTCACTCTTCAATCTATCCTCCCCCTTTTGAGGGAAAACGATTGGATGTGCTCTATAGACCTCAAGGATGCGTACTACCACATTTTAATGGACAAACGATCCAGGAGGTTCCTTCGCTTCCGGCTGGGGGCCAGTCACTACCAGTTTAGGGTCCTTCCCTTTGGCCTCACCACAGCCCCCAGGGTGTTCACCAAGGTATTAGCAGTGATTGCGGCCCACCTGAGACTCCAGGGAATACAGGTCTTTCCGTACCTGGATGACTGGCTCCTGAAAGCACCAACAAGGCATCTACTTTGCTCAGCTAGAGACTTCTTTCTCCATCTAGCCCCACAACTAGGCATTACTATCAACGTCGGCAAATCTCTACTGGCTCCGACGCAGGTCATAGAATTCATAGGTGCCAGAATAGACACCAGAGATTTGTGAGCCTTCCTAACTTCCGAGAGAATCCAAAACCTACAACTTCATGTGCGGGCTGTCCTTCATTCAGAGGCTTCACCAGCGGAATTGGTCCTGAGGGCACTAGGCTCCATGGCGGCAGCGATTACGCTCCTTCCATGCGCCCGTTTGAACATGCGAGTACTGCAATGGACTCTGTTAGTGCAATGGTCCTTCCTATCCCTTCCTCTCCCCATCCCATTGCTATCAGCAAGGCTTGCAGGAGGGCACTACTATGGTGGCTCCAAGCCTCGAACTTCCATATGGGCCGTCCCTTCTGCACCTCTCCCCCTCTCGCCACGGTGACCACGGACGCTTCCCGCCTCAGGTGGGGGGGCATTATTCAGGCAGGACAGCCCAAGGCACGTGGAACGATACAGAGACCTCCCTGCATATCAACATTTTGGAGATGAGAACGGTGCTGTTGGCGTTGCAAGCACTTCTGGGCTTCCTCCCCACAGGAACGATTGCAATTCAGTCGGACAACATGTCAGTGGTCTAGTATATCAACAAACAGGGGGGAACCAGATCTTACCCTCTATGCCGCGAAGCCATGAGAGTGTGAGAATGGACGATCTCCACCAACCGCTTTCTGATTGCAACGCACATTCCGGGGAGGACCAACATCCTAGTGGACAAGCTCAGCCGCACCCTTCTTACCCCGTACGAGTGGTCTCTCAATCCTCTAGTAGCGAAGCAGATATTCACAATATGGGGGCGACCCTGCTGCGATCTTTTTGCATCTCCATCAAACACCAAATGCGACAATTTCTTCGCTCTAATCCCCCCTCCAGGGGAAACTCCAAGAGACGCTCTGGTGCATGCTTGGCCACCCGGTCTACTCTATGCCTATCCTCCTCTACCACTGATGATACAACTCTTACAGAAAGCCTCGCGGTTGGGGAGCAAGATGATTCTCATTTCCCCATTCTGGCCTCAGAAAACACCTTGTGAATCACCCTTGGATTCTGGATCCCATTTCGGATCTCATCTCCCATCCGTTGAACTTACCAACTCCAAACCTGGACAATCTGAAACTGACAGCTTGGTTGCTCCAGTTCCACTCCTAGCTAGGACTCCCGGTATCTCTTCACCAGTCAAAGCCATCCTCGTGGCAGCGCATAAGCCCTCCACCAGGAAAGTGTACCACAGTAAATGGAAACGTTTTTCCATCTGGGCGGAGCATCACGATCTAGATCCTTTTACGGCTCCTCTTCCATCCATATTAGACTTCCTAACTGAACTCTTTCAGGAAGGCGCTAGTTGTTCAACTGTCAAAGTGCAATTGGCAGCCATATCACATTACTCTACAACAAAAGGAGGAAGCTACTAAAAGATAGAGCAAAATCCTTAAAAGGTAAGACACCTTTGATCACTATAAGTAAAAAGCTAAGAGCTCTCATAAAATCATCCAAAGCAAATTTTGAGAGAAAAATAGCTAAAGACTCAAAAGACAATCATAAGGCCTTCTTTAGCTATGTTAGAAACCTGGGAGGAAACTCCCAGATATGCTCAGAACTAGTTCAAAATGATGTGAAGATTACTGATCCTACAGACATTGCCAACATACTGGCTGACAGGTTCAGTGCAAACTTCTCCCCCAAAAGGAGAGATATCTATACCAAACGATTGCAGCCCCCAAACATCTCTAATGCCCAAGTGAGAACTGCTCTCTCCAAAGCAAAAACACAGCATCCATGGGACCTGATGGTGTCCCGGCTGTGTGCTCCACGAACTCAACGAGAATTAAACCCACAGCTAGGACAGCTGTTTAATCATAGTCTCACCTCTGGATACGCACCCAGGAGTGGCGCACTGCACTGTGGTCCCACTTCACAAAGGCGGTGCCTCCACCGACCCTGGAAATTACCGCCCATTAGCTTGACAAGCCTTATCTGCAAAGCCATGGAGAGGATCATAATGGACCTCATAAATAAAGACATAGGGAATTTGCAGACTTTGGATCCAACCTAGTTTGGCTTTGTCAAAGGCAGATCATGCCTTTTAAACTTGGTTGACTTTTTCAAACAGTCACCAAAGCCATTGATGAGGAAAGGCAGTCCATACAGCCTACCTCGATCTGGCGAAGGCCTTCGATACAATACCCCACTCGGTATCATTGAAAAACTCATCAGCTTAAATGTTAACCCATACATCACAAGATGGGTTGCAAACTGGCTGAGTGACAGAATCCACAGGGTCAGAGTTGCTGGCGCCATGTCAGACTCAAAGCCTGTCACAAGTGGTGTCCCACAGGGCTCAGTCCTGGGCCCACTCTTGTTTGGCATCTACTTTTCCGAAGTACAAGCAATCACAGGAGGGTTATGGCTGACAAAGTTTGCAGATGACTGCAAACTGGGCGCCATAGTCGAAAACACATCAGACACAGATATCCTTCAGAAGGGTCTCACAGAAACGGATAACTGGTGCCAGAGCCATGGCCTAAAGTTAAATGCCAAAAAATGCATAGTCATACCCTTCGGGAAAAACAAGGTTACCCCTAGCTACCATATAAGTGGCAATCCACTGAGCACAGAAGAAGTTATCAGGGACCTGGGGACCCAGGTTGACAGTAGCCTGTCATTCGACACCCATGTAGCTAAAGTAGTTAGGAAGACCTTCTACATTGCCCACCTTATCATGAAGGGATTCACATCTAGATCAAGGGAGGTCATAGTCTCCCTATACTCATCACTCATCAGACCAATGATTGAGTACAATGCCCCATTCGGAATGTATCTGACCCGACACTTGCAGCAGCTGGAGAGGCCACAAAAGTTCCTCACCAAAAGGATAAAGGGTCTCAAAAATCTGTCCTATGCTGCCCGACTGAAAGAACTCCAGCTCTATTCAGTCGCACGCTTGCTCAGAGGTGACCTTTGCCTGACATACAAGGCCATGTCAAACCCAGATTTGATGAATATGCTTCACCTCAAAAAATATAGATCCGTCAGAGCCACAAGGGCGGAGACTTAAACCTCGACGGCAATTAATAGGACGTGCTGGAGGGATAGATTCATCACCCAAAGACTCCCTATGCTGTGGAACAAAATCCCGGTATATGTGAGGCAGAGCACCTCGCTGGCCTTGTTCAAGAAAAATCTTGACCAATGGATGGGAGATCGCAGATATACCCCAGGGATTACCTCAGTGTCACTGCTCGACAGAGGCACAGCAAAATAATGGGTATAGTTCCCCATACTAAAGGGGTGGCGTAAGCCACAAAACTATGGGCTAGGCTTGTAAATGCCCTCGGGCAGATAGCCTAGTATGAACCTATGAACCTATGTGGGACATGATACAGGGCCCTTGATGTCAGCCAAATTGTGTAAAATCTTTCTCAAGGGCACTTTTTACTTAGACCCCCTGTAAAGGAAGCCGTACCCCCCTGGGATCTTACATTAGTTCTTCAAGCCTTGACTGCTCCACCCTTTGAACCCGCTGCTTCAGTAGATCTCAAATTCTTGTCATGGAAAACAGTATTCCTTGTAGCCATCACTTCAGCGAAAAGAGTGTCAGAGCTTCAGGCTCTCTCTGTGAAGCCTCCTTACCTGATCTTTCACCCAGATAGAGTGTACCTCAGGGTCAATCCCTCCTTTCTTTCCAAGATAGCTTCAGAAACCAACATAAATCAATCCATAAATTTACCGGTTTTCTTCCCTAAATATCAGAATAAGGGAGAGTACAAGCTGCACTCATTAGATGTTCATAGGCAGCTTCGCTTTTATACTCATAGGACAGCTGGCCATAGACAATCCGACCAGCTGTTCGTTTCCTTTGCCAAATTTAATTTGGGGAAAGCTATCTCTAAAATATCTTTATCTTGCTGGATTTCCCAATGTATCCTACTGACGTATCAAGCCTCGGGTACACCCGCACCAGAAGGAGTTCGTGCTCATTCCACCCGCTCCATTTCTACCTCTGCGGCCTTCAAGTCTAGAGTCCCATTGGATGATATTTGTTCTGCATCTCATACCTTTATTAACCACTACAAGCTAGACGTGCTTTCTAGAGGGAGAGCATCCTTTGGCTCTGCGGTGCTTCGTGCAGGTAGCTGGGGACTCTGTCCCACAGGTTGCTGACAAATGAACATCCTACTTCAGATTTAGAAGTTATGTACTCACCCTAACGTTCCATCTGAGTAGGTAGTTCATTTGTCTGCAACCACCCCCCCCCCTCCTTCCCCCTGACCTTCTTCGGATGCACTAGTTGTTAGATATCCTTTGTTGGATATATATTGAGGGGCAAACTCGATCTGAGGTCATGGAGGGTTAGCAGGGGATTATGGGTGAAGGGAGGAGCTAGGAGCTCGGATCCATTAGCTTGAAACAAGTTGCCGGCTCGGATCCGATATCGGATCCGTAACCCACAGGTTGCAGACAAATGAACTACCTACTCAGATGGAACGTTATGGCGAGTACATAACTTCTAATGTAAATGCCCTCGGGCAGATAGCCTAGTATGAACCTATGAACCTATGTGGGACATGATACAGGGCCCTTGATGTCAAAAAATTGTTAAAAATCTTTCTCAAAGAAACTTTTTTTTTTAGACCCCCCCAAAAGGAAGCCCTACTCAGATGGAACGTTATGGTGAGTACATAACTTCTAATTTATCCAAACAAAACTATCAACAACTTAGGAATCAAGCAAAAAAACAAACAAAGCTTGATAAATAGAACTACTTCCTAGGTATCCAAAACAAACACTCTAAAGACCCCCCCAAAAGTTCTGAAATGCAATTAACTCCCTAAACCTGGCAAAACCACCACACTACTTCCCACCTCCACCAATACAAATAGCAACATAGCCTCCCAATTCATTCATCATTTTACTGAATCCATTAAATCACTATCCACCCAACTATCCAAAAATAGCTATTCATCCATTCCAGTAACAACTCCTAACAAAATACCTTCCTTTACGCTCTCACCTGTCCCAGTCTCTACAATAAAAAATACCTCTTAAAACTGAAATCCACTACTCTTGCAGCAGATGGTATACCAGCTAATTTTCTAAACATGGCTGCTGACTCCTGTCTCAATCCTTATCAACCGCTCCATATAGGAAGCCTGTATCCCTCAACTGTGGAAAATCTCATACATTATTCCCCTTCATAAAGGTGGCAGTTCCTATGATTTCTCAAACTACTGCCCCATTGCCATTTTGTCTCCTTTATCAAAGATACTTGAGAAATGTATTCACTCTCAGGTCATGCATTTCCTAAATACAAGCAATCTCCTCTCCTCTACGCAACATGGCTTCCGCCCACACCACAGCACAACTACCGCTCTTCTCTCTTTTACGAATCTGGTTAACCAACATAGAAATAATAACAATTTCATATCTGCTATATTCCTGGACCTAATAATCCAAAAAGAAAGTGTTTAGTCAACTAAGAATCCACAAAAGGCAAAAAAAAACACTGAATGCCACAAACTCCATCAGAATGAACAAAAAGGAGACTATGTTAAATACTCTCTTTATTGCACATATTCCATTAGATTAAGCGCTTTCATCCACTGATTAGATTCATAGGTTGGTACTAGGCTATCAGCCCTAGTGCCTATACAAGCCTAGCCTTAACAATTCCCTGGCTATTTCTTCCCACACTATTTACTTCCCTGGACCCCTGTCTAGCAGGGCGACTGACGTGATCCCCGGGGTGAATTTCCTTTCTCCCATCCAATCGTCAAGGTTCCTTTTGAAGAGGGCCAAAGAGGCACTCTGCTTGACATATATGGGCAATCTATTCCAGAGTTTGGGGAGTCTCTGGGTCAGGAACCTATCCCTCCAGCATGTTTTGTTTATTGTGATAACAAGGTTTAGATCCCTGGACCGTGTGGCTCTGAGGGATTGGGATTTCTTTAAGTGTAGCATGTCTAACAGCTCTGGGTTTGACATGGCCTTGTATGTTAAGCAGAGATCGCCTCTGAGTAGACGATATGCGACAGAGTATAGCTGGAGTTTTTTAAGGCGGTCAGCGTAGGGCATCTGCATTAGGCCTGTGATTCTTTTACTGAGGTATTTCTGCGGCCTTTCCAGTTGTTGCAGATGTCTTGAGAGGTACATACCAAATGGGGCGTTGTATTCTATAATGGATCTAATGAGGGATGAGTACAGTGGGACAATGACCTCCTTTTTTCTGGATGAAAAGCCCTTAGTGATGAGGTGTGCCACATAGAAGGATTTCCTGACTGTTGTGGCGATGTGGTTATCGAAGGTGAGACCACTGTCCACCTGCGTCCCCAAGTCTCTTATCACACTTTCGGTGTTTAGTGTACTGCCACCTATATGGTAATTTCACAGATACATGTTTTTTCCCAAAGGGGATAACTATACATTTCTTGGCATTGAGCTTGAGCCCATGGCTCTGGCACCAAGCATCTGTTTCTGTAAGGCCCTTTTCTAGAGTATCCACATCATTTGGGGATTCAATAATAGCTCCCAGTTTGCAGTCATCTGCAAACTTTATTAGCCAGAGTCCCTTAGTGTTGGCCTGTACTTCAGAGAAGTAGATGCCAAACAAGAGCGGTCCCAGGACTGAACCCTGAGGTACTCCACTTGTCACTTGTCTGGAGCTGGATTTGGTGTCGGTTACTTTTACAGTGTGGGTTCTATCAGTAAGCCAGTTAGCAACCCATTGGGTGACGTAGGGATTAATTCCCAGCTTAGTAAGTTTATCTATGATTCCAGAGTGGGGATGGTGTCAAAGGCCTTGGCAAGGTCTAGATAGGCTGTGTGGACCACCTTACCCTTGTCCATGGCTCTGGAGACTGATTCGAAGAAGTCAGTCAGGTTCAGGAGACAAGATCGGCCCTTCACAAACCCAAACTGGGTGGGGTCCAGTGTTTGAAGGTTGCCAATGTCTTTGTTTATAAGTTCCATGATAATACGCTCCATGGCCTTGCAGATAAGGCTTGTCAGACTGATGGGACGGTAGTTTCTGGGATCCAAGGTGGATCCCCCCTTGTGGAGTGGGATAACTGTAGCTCTGCGCCACTCAGTGGGCATGAAACCTGAGGTGAGGCTATGATTAAACATGACACTTAGGTGAGGTGCCAGTTCATATTGTAGCTCATGTAGTACACAGCCCGGGATGTCATCTGGTCCCATGGATGCTGTATTCTTACCTTTGGAGAGTGCGTTTTTTACCTGTGTGGCCGTTATTACTGGAATTTGGCAATCTTCCGGTATTGAGATGGGCCATTTAGGGGGTGAGAGGGGGCTGAAGTTGGCACTGAACCGATCTGCCAGGATATTGGCAATAGCCTTGGGATCAGTATATTTAATGCCATTCTGTTTACGTGGACTTCATCAGAATACTCAGCACTTAACATGACACATTTAAATATTCTACATTTTGGCACCAAATTCACAATTCAATACTAATTAAACTTCATTTAAAGTGACCATGACCTCAAAAGTATATATCTATACCCATGTTTGCACAAACCTACCCCAATACTATATTATAATTATCTTAGGCATAAATTTACATTCTAAATATGTTATATAAACAATATATATGTAACTCATCATAAAAAAGCAATTAATAAATGTACTTTTGAAAGTACATTGAATACAAAATAAAGAATATGTAGTTGTACATAATTTAAAACAACATATTTAAAATAACATTATTTAAAATACATTTACATATAGTATGCACTTAATTCTGTAATAGTAGTATGGGTTTAATGGATATATGGTCATTTAGACCCGGTAAAGTGGAAGCATCTGTCAGTAATTGCCAATGAGGTAAGCTAATGAGGAACATTTTTAAAGGACAGTGTATAAGGGCTGCCAGAATGACATCTACATATATGGATATGGTTGATGAAATAGAATTCATCACCTCCCTATTTAGTGAAAGAGGATATCCAAAATACATGATAGAGATGTCTCAAAAGACGAATTTATGATCATATGTATTGTATTAGGAGAAAGGATTGTAATAATGTCCTTTTTAGACACGCAGAAAATGTGGGGATGGCCATACTTTTAAGTTTGCCATATTAGATCAAATTAGAACAGACCCGCGAGGAGGTAACTTTAAAGCCATTTTGGATTATAGAGAGGTAAAGTGACAATTACTGACAGATGCTTCCACTTTACCGGGTCTAAATGACTATATATCCATACCCCAATCCCCTCTGCCTCAGATCTAGTTTGCCGCTGCTGCATTCGCATCGGCTGAGGAGCCAGCTTCGGTTTTATCTAAGCTGTTGTATTTTTTTGTTGTTACCAACAATTTTATTTTAATTAACTGATGTGACATTTAGCTTTCTGATTGTTCCATGATTTTGATTTTCTTTTGTTTGAGAATTTGATCTGGTTTTTTCGTTGTCAGTGTTTATAAAATGTCGGTCATACATGATTCCTGTCTACTGTTTCGCTGTCAGTGTGGCCAAAAAGGATTGCTCCATTTGTCACTCACCGTGGGTGTGAGCTCAAGCGCAGAAACTAATGGACAGGGGTCTGGTCTGTTCTTTCTTCTTCCTGCTTCTGACCAGGCATGGAAGAGGAACCAGAGGAGAAGGGGTCTAAGGAAGTCATCGAAATCCAACTCACTTCTTCAAGGTGCTTCTTCCGGTCAGGTCCACTTGGGCAGTGTTCCAACTGGTGTCGGTTCCTGAGCCTGGTCTTGGGCGGTGATGCGACTCCCTCCTTGACGGTGTTGGGTGGCTCACGTCGAGGTGGTTCTGGTGTCGTTCCTCCTCTAAGAAGTCTCCTCGATGTGCCGGATGTAATTTTAGAATGCCATGGAGCATTGACGCTCCCTTCGTATTTTTCCTCTTCCCAGCTGGTAAACTTTCGGAAGGCCTTCTCATCCATTCATTCCTCCTCCGGCTGCTCCAGCCATTTGGCCTCACCTGATCTTTCGATTATGCGGGCCCTGGGTCCAGTCTCTGAAGGCCTTCCCTCCAGGTCCATTCGACTCCGTCGGACCGGTACATTCAGTCTGGAGCCGGTGGAGTGTTCTGTAGTTCGGGGCGAGGGCTGGGCAGCGTGTCCGTTCCGATCGAGTCCTGAACATCGACTGCGATGGGTCGACTCGTCCGGGGAGTCTCGAGCCGACCACCCGTGTGAGGATTCTTCCCATTCTTGAACGGAATGCACGGATCGGACTTCCCCCTCGGCGGGTCGACGATCGATTCGCTCCGCCCTCGGGTCGATCCCACATCAGAGAAACAGTTTCTCTTCCCTCAGGGCCTCGAGCTTCATCGGCACCACGGCGGGATCGGGTTGTCGGGCACCACACCCTCCATACCCAAGCAGGTGCCCCTCTCATCCCAGCTTCTTGGGATGTCCCCCCCCGAGAGTCCCTAGGAAGAGACGTAAGGGCACCGCCTTGGATTCTCCCCAGGAGTCCGTAACAGCCACTTGACAGGGTGTTTCGAATCCTCCTCTAAGTCACCTTCAGAAGGTAGAGTCTGTTTTTTTGAGACATTTGACTCTCTGACAGAGAGGTGACTGGCAGTCCTGATCCCTTAGATGGATGAGGTGATTCTGCTGAAAAGGACCTTCAAGGGATGTTCCTCCTCCTGGAAGGCCGCCCTTGACAGACAGAGAGTTGACTGGCAAGGGGGGCGTGGACTGAGCCTGACACAGTGGGAACCTAAGGAGGCCCACTGTCCTGCTCTGGGAGGCAGTCGGGGTCGCTAGCCTTTTACCCTCAGGCCTGGCAAGATATAACTACAGACAATTGGGTAAAAAGTGTTAGGAGGATTACACCATACCTTTCTATCTCTTATCCCATTCCCAAAGAAAAGATGTAGACTGTATGACTCATCATTCGAGCCAGCAGTTTTAGTTAAATTTCTGAACATTGTTAGAGTAAAAGAAGAGTCCAGCCAGTCCCAGCAGCAAACCAGCAAGGACTTCAACTCTTTCTTTTCTTTTTCCAGAAAAAACAAAGACTGACTGAGCTTCGTCCAAGAAGAAAAAGTTCGACCTTTCACGCTTCAAAAGAAAGAAAGATTCACGCTCTTTGCAGTGGATCCATTCAATAGATCTCCAGGAGAGGGATGCATGACACATTCAAATGATGCATGCATCCAGATCAATACTTCAAGCTCCCCAGAGCATCCAGTCACTTTCTGGGAGCCAGTCAGCCCAGCACGGTCTTCTTCCAAGCCTGCCCTCTTCACCAAAGGCATAGCAGCCCCAGCGTCTCACTTGTATGGATAGAGTGCAAGAATGTTTCGGTATCTGGACTGGATGGCTGGGGTCAGCCTGACGGCGTGGACTCCAGGCCCCACCACCCACCTTCAACTAGCACTACCTAAGGGATCTTCGTCTGTTTTGTCAAATCAGGGAGGGATTCAGAATTTCGGAAAAGTAAATCCTTACTCAGCCATTAAACACTATCGGTAATTAATTCTGAGGCTAACACACGCAGGAATTCTCCGCTACCCAGACTCACAGTATAGTTCTCAAAGACTCACATGCCTAGTTCTGATCTCTTTCAAGGAAATGTCAAAGAAACCCTTTTTTACACCGTTCAGCCCAAGTTGTGCCAGCAGGGCCTCTACAATGCTACTGCCCTGTCAATGGTGCACATGACAGCTCTACTGTGGCTACAAGATTCATTTCAACAAAGACAACAGCTACAGACCTAAACTGACAAAGACTTGCAAAGAGGCCCAAAACACTGCCTCCAAACGCAAGTGACCATTTCCCAGCCTGATAGAGACCAAGGCTACTTTCATAGGAGGCGTCCAAAGGCAAATGGATTCGACAGGGTGGGGGGCTCTTCATCAGCGTACTAGAGGCGGCAACAGTGTTTCATGCATGGTATTGCTTGCTTCTTCCCGCATTTGAGTTGAGGGCAGTGTTTGATGGTAGTGTTTCTAGCTCTACTTCCTTCCTCTAGGGACTATTGCAGTTCAGATCGACAAACAGTGGGCAGAGTGGGTACATAAAACTGGCCGCCTTACATCCCGGGTCCACCAGGTCCAGAGAGGCTATGAGCTGGGCGGAGGAATTCTGCTACCGGGTCAGTGGTCTGAAACAGCTTAATGCGCAAAGCAACAACATACATGGGGCCCAACCTAGCACTTTGAAGCTCTGCAGAGAAAAGGAGTCTTTTCACGAAGTGGGCTTTTATAAAATATTTCTCGCGGGAGAGGGCCAGCCTTCCGCTGGTTTCTGATTATGCCTCCAATGAACGCCAAATGCAGGAGCTTTTCTCTATTATTACCTTTCTGTCCGTCCCCCAGCCTTCACAGTCCTATTATTCTCTGGTTTCGAATTCTGGCCTCGTCAATTTCCATTTCCTCTGATACCCTAAATCTGGGGACCGCCTTTCTGGACCTAGAGGCCCGGATCTCATTGCTCCATTCTCACCCCATTCCATCCCGCAAATCCCTCACTCTCCCTGACCAAAAGTTGACCCACTGATCTAACCAGCCCAGTCTGATCTCTTGTCACTGTTCTCTCAGTCATATCCCAGTCCCCATCCCAAGCAGCCACTCACTAATCTCTTGGCTGCCAATGCTCCCAGTTTTATATTCTGGGCGGGCCACCACTGTCCTCACTGAATATTCAGAATACTTCAGTGAAGGACTTATTTTTACACCTGCTTCTCCTGCCTCTAAGCTGGTTTGTGGCTGCCATTTGAACACACACCTGGAAAGAGTGTGGAGCTCTATCTTTTCTCTGAACTTTTTAGAGTTTCTGACAGACTTATTTCATCAGGGTGCTTCGGTCTCATCTGGCTGTCCTGTGGGCTGCCATTTCAATTTCCATATTGATTAGTGTGAGTCCTTTGAATTTACCTCTTCAGACCCACAGCCAAATTTTGTCACAAACTCTCTTTAGACCTCCCATTGCTTCTATCCTAAGTACCTCTTGGAGTCTTGACCATCAAACACCCTTATCTAATAAACCTTGAACTCTTTCTCTTTCTACTTCTCATCCTTCCTTACTAAAATTCTTATTCTATTAACTTACTTCATCAGTCCATTAGATTACCCACTTTCTTCAGCCTTCCATCAAGCACTTATCTATTCTTCATTTCTCAGTGTTTGTTCACAAACACTCAAGGTCACATCATTATAGAACCCAAGATCATTAAAAAACAGAACAACTCTTTGTGGCTTTTGCTTTGCACAAAAACAACTGGAACAAGTTACCAAATAACTTGTTAATGTGGATTATCTGAGACAGCTAATCTACAGATACGATTTTGCAAATGGACAGAGAAAAAACAAACCAAGGACATTCATCAAAACAATTTCAAAGTGGTTATCTGATTGTGCTCGCCTACCTCTGGATGCCAAAAGAAATCAATGCCTTTCTAAATCACATAAAGGACATTCCACATGATCAATATCTGGTTCTAGGGAGCTCAGCAACCCCGCATTCTGGATTGCTCAGAGCGTCATGCAGCACTTCCTACTAATTTATGCTATTTCACCTGGTCCCCATGTGTAAGAACAAGCGGCGAGATTTCTCACTTTAAGTTATAGAGGTTATGTGCCTGCATAACGTTTTGTGTGGAGTGTTCATGCGCCTTTATTCCCCTGATCCCTCCACCCCTTGGAGCTAGTTTGACTATTGCCTGGGAATTTACCATTTTACTACACACTTCATGTCTCTGTAGTTATGTGGTATACATATTAGAATACTCAGTGTTTGGTTCACTATGTATATATTTGTATAGCATCCCATGTTATCTGGTAGATTGGTGATTACACAAGCTAGTATATGTTTTATAACTGTTAGGAGGGATGTGTGG